>NW_025544738.1:0-347 GCF_011800055.1 Colletotrichum gloeosporioides | reverse complement strand
ATATATTCTTAAGTTTAGTTTATATATAATATAATAAGTTTATATATTAAACTTATAATACTTAAAAAGTAAATATATAATATATTAAATACTTATTTATATTAGTTTTAAAACTATATTAATATTTTCTATTTATAAAATAAAACTTTAAAACTTAAGAATATGTTAGCAGTCTGGTCAACCTGTATAAGTAGGTATTGTAGTTCACTCTATACATTTTTTTCCCTGTACTTTAAACCTAATAGCAGTACTTTGACCTGTGCCCGATCTCGATAAAGCAAACAAATAAATCTCGGTATAACTGGTCGTTGACTCTCGGCTTAACTTATCCCCGGCAGAAGAGGGCA
>NW_025544737.1:279443-285972 GCF_011800055.1 Colletotrichum gloeosporioides | reverse complement strand
TAACTACTAAACTATTAACTTATCCTCTCTTTTATATATTACTTATACTACTATTAAATATTATCTCTATTACTACTTTACTATCTACTATACCTTATATTATTTATAAGTAAAGTAGTATGTTAAGTTAATAAGCTTAGTAGCAGCTATATTATTATTAGTAATACTCTCTTTATTAGTTAGTATAAGGCGTACTTATTAATTACTACTAAGCTTATACTTAGATATAGGCTATATCTACTTTAGTATTATAGAGAGCTTATATAAAGAAGAACTACTCTTTAGAATAGTTAGAGATATATATAACCTCTACCTTAAGGTTATAAAAGGTATTTATTACTTTAATTATAGTATAGAGAGGGTCCCTTTAATCTCTTTAAAAAAGGGTATACTTTATAGGGGATTAGTATTCTTATATTCCTTATGTAGTATAAATTTTATAAAGTTTTAAGATTTATTATAAGTTAGGAAGAGGAAGAGGAAGAGGAAGAGGAAGACAGATAGGTATAAAGCTCTATATATAGTAGAGTTTTTATACTTCTAGCTATAAGAACCTCTTCTAATAACCTCTTTAGTTAAGAAGTTATCTCTTATATAGTAGTATTCACCTTATTAGAGAGTTTAGTAAAGCTATTACTAGGCTATAAGAGCTTTAGTAACCTATTTAGCCTTAATATAATTAGCTCTACTATATATAGTGCTACTAGCCTTATACTACGTAACTAGTGCTATTACTGTTCTACTAATCTATTTAGCTAGGGTATATATTTAACTTTATATAGTGATATTTAGAGGGTTTACTTACTAATAGGAATATATAAGGTTTCTATACTATTTTCTCTAATTAGTAGAGGGTATAGGTTAAAGTACCTATATAGTATTTCTAGAATTATACCTATATATAGGGTAAATTTTGCTCTAGTCTTTTTATAGGGGGGCTGCGTTATAACTATAAACTTAAGTTATAGTTAATATACTTATAAATATACTATATCTAAATATTATAAGTAATAATAATATTTTTATAAATAAAATAAAAATAAAAAGTATTTTTATAAATATTTAAGTAAATAATAAAGAAGGAAATAAAGTTAAAAGCTATATTAAAATTAAAAATATTAAGGGTATTTATAGTAATAGAAGTTAAGTGAATAGAAATATCTATAGTAATAAAAACTAAATAAATAGGAGTACTTATAGTAATAATAGTTTAAATATAAGGGATAATATAAGAGTTTCTTTAAAAATTATATAAATAAGTAATAAAACTTAAACTAAGAATATTTATAAAAATAGAACTAAAGGTATTTAAGATTATTAAAATTATATTTATTAAGCTTTTATTATAAAGAATATTTAATTTAAATTTCTAAAGAATATTTTAAGTTTAATATTTATAAATCTCCTTCTCTTTAATTTTATTTTCTTTTAAAACCTCCTCTTATTTATAATAAGTAATTTCTTAAGGTTTCTTATATATATTAATAGAAGTATATTTAGATAGATATCTCTTAAAGATCTTATTAAAATACTTTAAATAAAAGTTTAAAATATTTAAAGAGAAAGAAAAATATTAAGTATTTAAAATATTAAAAGTAGAAATTTAAATAAAAGGAGTATTTATAAATTTATAATTTAGAGAAAAGTTATATAAATTAGAATAAATAAAAAACCTATTTTAAGTTTAAGTAATTATTTTATTTAATTTATACTTTTTATCCTCTTAAATATCTTTTTCTTTTTAAGAAGACTATTTATTCTTAAAATTTTAGTTTCTTAATAAGTAATAAAGAGTACTTTTAGTTAGATAGAAGAGCTAATTTATAAAAATAATATAATTCTAAGAATTAAAAATATTTATAAAGAGAAAGAAGAGGATTAAACTAAAAATATTTATATTAAGATATTAAATACTTATAATAAGTCTCTAATTAAATTTATTTAAAGATATTTAATAACTAAGAGTACTTATAGTAAAATAAAAAGGAATTATATTAAGGGGATAAAATATAAAAAATAGAGATATATTTATATTAGAAAAGTATCTAAAGTAAATAACTTTATTAAAAATATTTTTAAGTATATTTATAAAAGTCTACTTATTAGTAATTTTCCCTATATAAACGTTCTTATAAGGAATTAAACTTTTACTTTTATTTATAAATTTTTAATTATANTATCTATATTACTTAAGTATATTCTTCTAAGTATTAATCTAAGTTAAATAATACTACTTATAAGTTAATAAGTTAATAAGTAAAAGGCTTATAAGTATTTTTATATTATTAGTACTCTTAATAGACTTCTTATTTATAGTATTAGCTTAGTAATAAGTAGTATTATATACTCTATAAGTATACTTTTAGAGCTCTTATAGAATAAGTTTATANAGATTATATCTTATATATTTATAGAAATTATAATAATTAGTCTTATATAAGTAAAAAAAACTTTTAAGTAGTAAGTATTATTTATAAAATCTTATATATACTACTTATTAAAAAAGTCTCTCTTATTATAATTATATAAATAGTAATTAGGAGTAAATCTCTTAATAAATAATTTCTTAAAAAAAAAGGGATAAATATAGTATTATTTTATCAATAGAAAAGTACTTATTTTAAAGTTTATTTCTATCCTTATCCTTACTTAGGATAAAAGTAGTTTATTTATACTTATAATTAATAGTATTAATCCTCTTTAGAGTATAAATAAAAATAAGAGTAGACTTTTAAATAAACCTTTATATAGTTTCTTAAATAAATTTCTAAATAAATTTAAGAGTAGTAGTTTTATAAAAAATAATAATACCTTTATAAGTAAATTAGTTTTATTTATATAGATAGAATATAGCTTTAAACTTATAAATAAGTTAACTTTATTCTTAGATAATATTAGACTTTATAAAATTATATTAAGAAATAAGATAAAAGTCCTTATTACTAAAGGATTTATAAAGGATTAAGATATTCTTAAAATTAAAGTTTTTATTATTAATATTAAATCTATTTTCTATTTATAAAATAGTTAATTAGAAGTTTTAGAAATAGATTAATAATATTTATAACTATCTTTATCCTAAGAGGATAAAATCTTAATAGATATCTTATCTTATTTATTAATAAGTTTATTAATATTATTATCTTAATAAGTTTATAAAGTATTTTTTAATTTTATAGTATATTAGTAGTTTAGTTAACCTATAAATCTAGGTATTATAGTTTACTCTATATATTTTTTTCCTTATACTTTAAACCTAATAGTAGTATTTTAACTTATACTTAATATTAATAAAGTAAATAAATAAATCTTAGTATAATTAGTTATTAACTCTTAGCTTAACTTATCTTTAATAGAAGAGGGTAGGTAAGTAGGTAGTAGAGTAGTAAAACATACTAATAAGAGCGTTATTTATAATACTATTATTTATAAGAGTATTATTTATAATATTATAAAAATGTTATCTATAATATAGAATACTAATAGTATTTATAGTAATTAGAGCTTAGTAATAGCTTAAACCTATACTTAAAGGTATAAACTTAATAGTATAACTCTTTATATAACTAAAAGGGTTCTTATAGCTATAGTATAAGAACTTAACTATTTAAATGAGGCCTTAAGCCTATTCCTTATATCCTCCTCCTATATATATAATAACCTTATATAATATCCTTCCCCCTCTTTAAATATATATATAAGCTAAGTAAAACTAAACTAAATAACCTAATCTATAAGACTAAAGTTAAGGATATTAAGGGCTTTAGTTATAGCCTACTTACTTATATTAATAAAATAACCCTTCTTAAATTCACTTAGCTATACCTATTTAAAACTATAACTAATAAAGACGATCTATTATAGTTATATAGCTTTAAGATTAATATAGATATAATTAAAGCTACTAATAATAATCCTAATACCTATAAATATCTTATAAGTTTCCTTAAGATAACTAAAGTAGCCTAAGTACTTAAACGTTAGTAAGTTAGGAAGGGTAAATATATTAAGAGTATAACTAATAGTAGTAGGGCTCTTTATTAAGACTACGTAGTAAGGTAGAAGATATTATCTATTATAGTATAGACGTCTAAATAGTAGAGGAGAGGAAGATAAGTATAGATTAAATATAACGTGAGAAATAGAGGAGATTAATAGAGATAGAGGTAGCTAGAGGAAGACAGTTAACTTAGCTTATTATAATAGTTAAAGTCCTAAAGGACTAATAGAGGAGCGTAGAGGTGAAGAAGATATCTAAGTAGTTATATAACCTAAAGGTTATTAGTAGAGGGCGAAGGGACTAGTCTAGCTTTCGCAGTTAATACTAGTCAAATTTCATAATATAAGGCTAGTAGCCTTAATTTTATAGTATATTTATAATTACTTTATAATAGTAAAATAGTTAATATAGCTAATACTTATCTTTATATAAATATAATATTATAATATAAAGATTAAGAACTTAAGAAAAAAGAGAAAGATTTATAATTATAAGAAAATAAAAATAAGAGAGAAAGAAGAGAAAAAGTTACTATATAAGTAATTAAAAAGATATTATAAGTAATAATAAAATAGTACTTATAAAATATAAAAGTTAAGATATATAAGGGAAAGAAAATTTAATAGGAAAGTTTAAAAGGAATTTTACTCTTATTTATATTAAGAGAGTATTTACTTATTTAGCTTATATAATATTAATATAGTTTATATATTTATATAGTATTAATAATATATTNNTATATTTTAAATTAAAAGGTCTTTTTATAACTTTATATAAAAGAGTACTTTATAGTTCTTTTAGGAGTACTCTTTACTATATTTTAAGTAATCTTTATTAAAACTATATTTAATTTTATTTAAATAAATACTATTGAATATAAAGTTCTTATTAGCTATATATATAACTAAGGGGGTATATAATAAGGTATCTAATAATATACTATATATTTAGTAAGGGAACTTTAGTAAGTACTTATTAAGGAATAGGTTATATAAGCTATATAAGCTTAATATACTTAAGATATAAAATATACTTAAGATATAAAATATACTTAAGATATAAAATATACTATAAGTATAATATCCTCTTAAAAAGAATATACCTTTATTTAACTCTTTAGTCTCCTATAATTATTACTTATATAATAACTTTTTAGTATATTAAAGTTATACTTAATCTTTTTATAAAAAATCTATAAAAGTTAAGTAATATTTAGCTACTTAGTTATAAAAATAAATAGCTTAAACTTTATTATATAATATATAATTACTAAGATTATATTATATTTAGTATTATTATCTTAAATACTTATTAAAAGACCTATAATAAAATCTATATTAATTTCTTAGAATAAATAGATTAATAGAGGTAGTAACTATAACTTATTATATAATTTATACTTTAGTACTTATATCTCTCAGTAGACTTTATAACTAGAGATATAATTTGAAATATCTATAGCTAAATTTAGTTAATAGAACTTCTTTTTAATTAATTTAGTTATCTTATTAAACCCTATATAACTTACTCTATAGTTATTATAATATTAGTTAAGTATTTTAAGTTTAAATAACTACTTTATAAAGATCTTAAGTCTTCCTTTATAGAATAAGGTATTATCTATATCTATATAGAATCCTTCTACTTTACTAACTAGTTTATAAACCTTCTTTAGTTTATTTTAGTAGTATTTATTTTTAACTTATAGTTTTCTAATAAAAGCCTTTATTACTTTAGAAGGTTATTAAGTATATATTATTTTATTTTTTATAAACCTCTTTATAATCTGATATAAGATATATTACTTTAGAATAATAACCTTAGTTTATTATAAGTCTTTTTAAGATATATCTCTCTATTAAGTATTTCTTTATATTTCTTATACCTTTTAGTTATAAATTATAATAGCTTAAGTTTTTACTAAATTATTAATATACCTATATATATATAGCTAGTATAAAACTAATATATCTCTATTTTTAAAGTTAAAATATTATTAATTAGTTTTAATAATATTAATATATACTTTTTTAACCTCTAATTCTACTTTAAAATTAATAATCTTTATTTATAGGTCTTTTAGAAGTTTATTAATAAGGTTTAATTTCTTTATAAAGGTTAGTAGTATATTATTATACTTTATCTCCCCCTCTATATAATCTAACCTCTTAAATAGTTTATTAATAAAGTTAGTAACCTCTAGTTAACACTTTAGATTAAAGTTAAATATTAATAGTTTATATACCTAATAAATAAGCTTTCTCTAAAACTACTAAGTCCTAACTAAGTACCCCCTAAAGGAGAATTTAAGTAAAACTAAATATAACTAGCGTTATAAAAAAGAAATAAAGCTAAAATTACTAATACTAATATAACTACTAAAACTATACCTAATAACTAAATACCTATCCTTATAACTATTAATTATATATTAATATAACTAAAAGGAATAAAGTAAGTATAACTTTATCTAATTAGAATAAAAAGTATAATTATATAAATTACTTATTATAGTAATTCCTATAATTA
>NW_025544737.1:276290-279360 GCF_011800055.1 Colletotrichum gloeosporioides | reverse complement strand
ATATAGTTATTATTAACTAAAGTTAATACTAAGTTAAGATTTAAAACTAAAATAATAGAAACTAATAATTCATAATAAATCTATAAATTATAACTATAATAATACTATAGATCTAGAATATCTAAATCAGATTAAATAAAGCTATAATAATTAACTTTATAATAAGGTTTTTATAGTTAATTACCTATTATAGTAATTACTTAATTAAGTAATTACCTAACTAAGTAAAGGTTTATAAGGAAAAAATATATTATATATATAATGGATTTTTCTACTTAGAACAGATTTTAAAGAAGTAAGTAATTCAATAGTTTTATCTATTTAACTACTACTACCTATTACTACCCTTTATATATTATTACTATTATTAGTATTATTTCTTTTATATTAATAATAACTATTTATACTAGCTATAAATAGTTATTCTTAATTATTAGGAATTTTATTATAATAATTAATAAAACGAAAGGTTTCCCCTTTTTGCTATATTATATAATATTCCTACTCTTAATAATATTACTTTAATTATATACTCTTTTATAATAAGTATAGAGTGAACTATAATACCTACTTATATAAGTTAATTAGACTACTAATATAAGTTAATAGTACTTTTTTATTAATAATATTCTAATAAATAAAGTAATAAGTTATATCTATATATAGCCTCTAGCTATTTATAGTGATTTTTACTTATTTAGAGTAATAGACCCTCTTAACTTTACGCCTCTTAATAATATATATAGCCTTTAGTTATATAATTATAATCTCTAACTATATCCTTCTCTTAGGCCTCTAGCTGTTTATAGTGATTTTTATCTATTTAGAGTAATAGACCTTTTTAACTCTACGCCTCCTAATAATATATATAGCCTTTAGTTATATAATTGTAACTCTCCTAACTATAGCTGCACTTATATATATATATTATATTAGATAACCTTATAATCTTTAACTTCACTTTAGTAATAATATAGTTTGTAATTACTTAATTACTTAATTACTTAATTACTAACTACTAAACTATTAACTTATTCTCTCTCTTATATATCACCTATACTACTAACACTATCTCTATCACTACTTTACTATCTATTATTCTTCTTATTTAATTAGGCTAGCTAACACCTTTATAGTTATACTATTATTAGTAATACTCTCTCTATTAGTTAGTATAAGGTGTACTCACTAATCTCTATATAAGGCCTATATCCTCTTTAGTACCCTTAAGTATTTTAGAAAAGAAGTCCTACTTATTAAGATAACTAAAGATATAATTAAACTCTATATTAATATTATCTAAAGCTTTCTTAGTAAGAGGGATAATATTACTACTTATAGGGGTTTCTAAGAGGCTTATTAATAGAACTATTAAAATAATATACTTCTAGTTTTCTTTAAATTATTCTTTAAATAGGAACTTCTTATTAAGTATACTAAAGTTAAAGTTATTCTAAATATATTATATATTATTTATAGAGATAAAAGTACTACTTAGCTTATACTTAGTAAACTTAAGTACTTTATATAATATAGATATTATAAAGGATTTATTATAAGTTATAAGGATAGATTATTAATATAGGTTTAAGAGTAAAGAAGAGGAAGAGGGAAGGGTATAAAGCCCTACCTATAATAGTAGAGTTTTTATACTTCTAGTTATAAGAACCTCTTAGGATAACCTCTTTAGTTAAGGAGTTATCTCTCTTATAGTAGTATTACTAGGCTATAAGAGCCTTAATAACCTATTTAGCCCTAATATAATTAGCCTTACTATATATAGCGCTACTACTACTAGCCTCACGCTATATAGCTAGCGCTATTACTATTCTACTAGTCTATTTAGCTAAAGCGCGTATTTAACTTTATGATATTTAGAGGGTTTGCCTACTAGTAGGAATATATAGGGTTTCTATACTATTTTCCTTAACTAGTAGAGGGTATAGGTTAAAATGCCTATATAGTATTTCTAGAATTATACCCACATATAGGGTGAATTTTGCTGTAGTCTTTTTATAGGGGGGCTGCGTTATAACTATAAACTTAATATCCCTCTCCTAACTATAACTATACTTATATATATATATATAACTTTATAATCTTTAACTTTATTTTAATAATAATATAATTTATAATTACTTAATTAAATAAGAAGATAATAATAGTAATAACTTAATAATAGATAGTAAAGTAGTAATAAAGATAGTATTTAATAGTAATATAGGTAATATATAAGAGAGAGGATAAGTTAATAGTTTAGTAGTTAGTAATTAAGTAATTAAGTAATTATAAACTATATTATTATTAAAGTGAAGTTAAAGATTATAAGGTTATTAACTAATATATATATATAAGTACAGCTATAGTTAGGAGAAGTAGTTAGAAACTTAAGAGGTTATTAGGGATTATATAACTAAAGACTATATATATTATTAGGAGGCGTGGAGTAAGGAGGGTCTATCGCTCTAAGTAGGTAAAAATCACTATAAACAGCTAGAGGCTAAAATAAACTTCTTAATAATAAACTTAAAAATAAATTATTACTTCTAAAAATATTTAATTAAAGTAATTTATTTAATTAAAATATTAATAAGAAATTTACTTTCAAGAGGAGGAATTATAATATAATTAATATATTAGTTTATAGGAGTTTATTAATAAACTAAAGAGGAAGATAATATTATAAGACTTTTGTTTTTAAAAGAGTTAATTAAGAAAACTTAATTCAATTATAAACTAAAATACTTATAAAACTTAATATTATAAAAGTTAGTTATTAGAAGTAAAATATAATGAAGTATAAGAAAAAGAAATAACTTAAAAGATATTTAATTTAAAAGTTTCTATTTAATTTATATTAAAATAAAACTTTAAAACTTATAAAAATAAAAGCTTTTATAAGAAATAAATTTCTATTAAGCACTTTTCTTTAAGACGTTTTCTTTTTTTTTAAAAAAAGTTTCTAATTATATTTTTAAGTTATAATAATCTTCTAAATAAGAAATACTTTATATATTTTAAGTATTTTATAATATATAGATATAAAAAGATTAAGTATAGATTAAAATAC
>NW_025544737.1:273731-276284 GCF_011800055.1 Colletotrichum gloeosporioides | reverse complement strand
TAAAAGTTTTAAATAAAGTACTAAATATTATATATTTTTATGAGATATAATATATTTATTAACTAAAGATATAATCTTAAAAATAAGAAATTTATAATTTTATTTTTTTAATTTTAAGAGTAATATATATAACTTTAACTTTATAGATAGTAGTATTTAACTTATTAGTTTTTAAAATAAGTTTAAGAGGAATAATAATATACTTTTTGTATTAATAGTCTAGTTAACCTATATAAGTAAGTATTATAGTTCACTCTATACTTTTTTTCCCTATATTTTAAACCTCATAGTAGTATTTTAATCTATACTTAATCTTAATAAAGTAAATAAATAAATCTTAGTATAATTAGTTATTAACTTTTAACTTAACTTATCTTTAGTAGAAGAGGGTAGGTAGGTAGGTAGTAGAGCAGTAAAACGTACTAGTGAGAGTATTATTTATAATACTATTATTTATAAGAATATTATTTATAATATTATAAGAATATTATTTATAATATTATAAGAATATTATTTATAATATTATAAGAATATTATTTATAATATTATAAAGGTGTTATTTATAATATAGAATACTAATAGCACTTATAGTAGTTAGAGCTTAGTGATAGCTTAAATTTATACTTAAAGGTATAAACTTAATAGTATAACTCTTTATATAGCTAAAGGGGTTATTATAGCTATAGCTTAAGAACTTAACTATTTAAATAAGATTTTAAGCTTATTTCTTATATCCTCTTATATATATAATAACTATAATATCTTTCCCCCTTATTATACCTATATATAAGCTAAATAAGGCTACTCTAGATAACTTAATCTATAAAACTAAAGTAAATAAAATTAAAGGCTTTAAGTATAGTAACTTTCTCTATATTACTAAGAAGACTCTATTTAAATTCACTTAGAAGTACCTACTTAAGATAGCTAATAAACGTAATATATTAGAGTTATATAGTTTTAAGATTAATATAGAGATAGTTAAAGCTATTAATAATAATCTTAATACTTATAAATACTTTATAGACTTCCTTAAGATAGCTAAGGTAGCCTAAGGACTTATTAGTAAGTTAGGAAGGGTAAATATATTCAGAGTATAGCTAATAGTAATAGGGCTTTTTATTAAAACTATATAGTAGGGCAGAAGATATTATCTAAATAGTGTAACAATATAGAGGCCCTAGGGCCCTTATACTTAATAGAGCAGTATAGATATCTAAATAGTAGAAGAGATTTAGAAGATAGGCGTAGATTAAATATAGTATAAAAGGTAGGTATAGCTTAAAGGAGTGAGAAATAGAGGAGACTAATATAGATAGAAGTAGCTAGAGGAAGATAGTTAACTTAGTTTATTATAATAGTTAAAGTCTAATAGAGGAGCGTAGAGGTAAAGAAGATATTTAAGTCTAAACTATAGTTATATAACCTAAAGGTTATTAGTAGAGGGTGAGGGGACTAGTCTAGCTTTTGTAGTTAATACTAGTTAAATTTCATAATATAAGGCTAGTAGCTTATAATATACTTTTTATAGTTAGTCCTAAAATATAAATTATAATACTTAAAATTAGAATAATAATAATAGTATAAATAATTATTATTATAATTATTATTTATAGTATAATAAAGATATTTTATTTTATTTAGTTCATTAATTTTAAGATTATAGTTATTATTATCCTCCTTAATAATATAGATATTTAAGAATTAATTAGTTTATAAACTTATAAAAATAAAGTTTTATAAAATTTATTTCTTTATTTTTAAAATAAAAAAGAGGTATTATTATTACTATCTTAGTAAAACTAAAACTTAATAGAAGTATATCAAATATATTTTAGAGAAAAGTAAGTAATTAGACTTATAAAAAAGAAATTAAAAGGAAATAAATTCTTAGTAAATTTAAGTTAATCCTTAGTAATATCCTCTTTATAAGTAATAATAAAGTTATTTTAATTTATAAAAAGATATTTTAATATATATTCTTATTTATAAAATAAGAAGATATTAAACGTTAGTTATTTATAATATTNAAGAGTAATAATTACTTTAAAATCCTCTAAAATAATCTTAAAATAGTTAACTAAGTTACTTTTAGTATATTTATAAATAGGAGTAAGTTTTTTTATAAATAGAAGTTTTAAAAATAAATTCTTCTTAAGTAATAGCTTTAAAAATAATATTTTATAATATATTTATAAAGATATAAGTATAAATAAACTATAGTAGAGGTATTCTCTTTAGTAATTTTATAAAAAATAGTTCTAAAGATATACTTATAAAGATAAATATATATAAAAATAGTAGTAAATAGATCTTTATAAGTTTCTTTAATAAGATCTTAAATTATAATAAACTTATTAGCAATAAAAAGGATATAATAATAATAAACTACATATTAAACTTATATTAGCAGTCTAGTAAACTTATATAAGTAGGTATTATAGTTTACTATATACTTTTTTTCTCTATACTTTAAACCTAATAGTAGCACTTTAGCCTATACTTAATCTTAATAAAGTAAATAAATAAATCTTAATATAACTAGTTATTAAC
>NW_025544737.1:233192-273368 GCF_011800055.1 Colletotrichum gloeosporioides | reverse complement strand
ATATTTATAAAATTAATTAAATATATTATAAATAAAGAAGACTTATTAAAGTTCTTTTAATTATAATATAAGGAAGAAACTCTTAAACTATTCATTTTTAAGAGGGTATTTTTAATTTTATAAATAAAATAAGTTTTTATATAATAAGTTTAGTTTATAAGTATTTTTATATATATATAAAGTACTATTAATTATTCTTCTAACTAAGGGGGTATATAGTAATTTATTTTATAATATATTCTTTATTTTATATAACCCCTATCATAAGTCTTATTAAGAAAGACGGTTATATAACTAATATAAACGTTATAAGTTTATATTTTAAAGATACTTAAGAGGGTAATTTCCTCTTAAGTAATATATACCTTTTATAAACTTTTTAGTCTTATCTAACTACTAGCTCTTAGTAAATATATATTACTATTTAAAATAAAGATATACTTAATAATAAGTAATTTATTCTAAAAAGTATTACTTTCTTTTTATACTTTTATAGTAGTATAGATATTAGTAGTTTAGTTAACCTATATAAGTAGGTATTATAGTTTACTCTATATATATTTTCTTAGTATTTTAAGCCTAATAGTAGTATTTTAACTTATACTTAATCTTAATAAAGTAGGTAAATAAATCTTAATATAACTAGTTATTAATATTTAGTTTAACTTATCTCTAGCTATATAGAAGAGGGTAAGTAAGTAGGTAGTAAAGTAGTAAAATATATTACTTAGAGTGTTATTTACTATTATTTATAAGAGTGTTATTTATAATATTATAAAAGTATTATCTATAATATAACTAAAGCTTAATAATAGCTTAAACCTATACTTAAAGGTATAAATTTAATAATATAACTCTTTATTACTATAACTATAAGGGTTTTTATAGCTATAGTATAAAAACTTAACTATTCAAATAAAGTCTTAAACTTATTCCTTATATCCTCCTATATATATTATAACTTTATATAATAACTTTCCTATTTTTCCTACTTATTATAACTTTATATAGACTAAGTAAAGTTATACTAATTAACTTAATCTATAAAACTTAAGTTAATAAAATTAAAGGTTCTAAATATAGTAACTTTCTCTATATTAATAAGAAAACTTTCTTTAAATTTATTTAGAAATACTTACTTAAAATAGCTTATAGGAGTAATATAATAGAGTTATATAGTTTTAAGATTAATATAGAGATAGTTAAAGCTATTAATAATAATCTTAATACCTATAATTACTTTATAAGTTTCTTTAAGATAGCTAAAGTAGCTTAAATAGAATATTAATAGGTTAAGAAGAGTAAATCTAATATTAAAAGTATAGCTAATAGTAATAAGGCTATTAAGACTATATAGTAGGGTAGAAGATATTATAGTATAGATATCTAAATAGTAGAGGAGAGGAAGATAGGTATAGATTAAATATAGTATAAAGGGTAGGTATAGCTTAAAGGAGCAAGAAATAGAGGAGACTAATATAAATAGAAGTAATTAGAGGAAGATAATTAAGGCTTATTATAATAATTAAAGTTAGAGAAGCGTAGAGGTAAAGATAATATCTAAGTCTAAACTACTTATAGTTATATAACCTAAAGGTTATTAGTAGAGAGTAAGGGGACTAGTCTAGCTTTTATAGTTAATACTAGTTAAATTTCATAATATAAGGCTAGTAACCTATAGTAGTATAGATATAATAAAAGTAGAACTAAATATTAAGAAAACTATTATATTTAAGTTTATTTAGTACTTTATTTAGAAGAGGAAGTAAATAATTATATTAATTTAAATAAAGATTACTTAAATTATTAAAATAATAGAAACTTTTAAAATAAATAAAGTGGTTTTATTATAATTATTTAGAGTAATAAAAAGTTACTATTTAAAAATATATTATTAGAAGAATTAAATAAACTTAAACTTAATAAGCTAAAAGTAATATTAATTAAAAGAACTATATTTTTAAGTTTAATTATAAGAGTAGTATCTTTATTAAAAACTCCTTTTCAAAACATATTAAAAATACTATAAAACTTAAATAATTATTAATATATTATAAACTCCTAAAAAGTATAACTATCTATAAAATTCTCTATAGTTTAATTAATAATACTATTCTTATTAATATTCTCTTATAATTTAGTTATTTTTATACTTAATATTTATGAAAAAGTAACTTATTTTTAACTTATATAAAAGCTATTAAATATTTTTTTAATTCTTCTTTATATTAATACTTTAAATTAAGGGATTAGAAATAAAGATCAAAATAATAATTAAAAGAGTAATTACTAATAAATTAAAAAATCTTAAATTAAAAAGATTAAATTAAAAGATTAAGGAAAGGAATATAATTATATCCTCTTCTTTAAGAAGATTTAGCTAAATTTTAGAATTAATTATTTTAAATTATATTAATTAGTTAAAAAGAAGTAAAATTAATAAATAAAGTAGTTATTTCTTAATTAAACCCTTACTAAATAGATTAAGATTAAGAAATCTTTATTCTAAACTAAAAATAGTTCTCTAAAGGGGGGCTTAATTATTATAAAGTATTTAAATTTATAGTACTTTAAGCTGTTACTAGGATTTTATCAACTATTTTAGGAAGAAGGGCCTACTTCTAATAACTACTTAGCTACTAAAAAGTAAGCTAAGATTTAGTCTTTAATTAATATAAACTCTAATTATATTATTTTCTTAATTATAACTACCCTTTTATAATAGTATATACTTATTATTATAACCTATATAGCGTAGTGGTATGCACCTAGTAGGCCTATACGTTACCTAAATGCATAGGTATCAGTTCGATCCTAGCTATAGGAACCCCTTTTCCTCTCTTCTGATTAGTTAAGGACCCGCTACAAAAAGTGGGTCCCTTACTCAAGGGACCCACATATATAGTGGGGCACTAACGGCCTCTAGCTAATCATTATATAGTATTATATACGTATCGTCTACTTAATCGTATACTGTAACGTGGCCTGAGTTTTCTTCCTATAAAGGGTTTCTTAGTAGCGCATTACCTAGTATTAAGTATTAGTATAGAGTATTAGGGCCTTAAACCCTCTAGTATAGAGTGAAATAGAGGGGGAAGTACCCTCATACCTTCTAACATACTTATTATTATAATTATATATATAAAATTAGTTAAGTTTTTAATACTTTTTAATTTTAAGGAGTGTATTTTTAGTATTAACTATAAGTATAATCTCTAAGGTTTTAGTGTTATAAATATAATTAAAAGCTATTTTATAGTTAGCTTTAAAAATATAGTCTATAGGTATATATAGTATACTATAGGGAAGCTATAAGTATTATATAGAGACTTATCTTAGTTATACTACTAATTATTATAACCTTATAGCTACTAAAGGTAGGGTTAGTAATATAGGTATAAAAGTATCTATCTTCTACTCTACTTATTTAGCTGTCTAGCTAAGTATATAGTAATATAGTCTATACGCGCCTTATATATATATAAGTTCTATAATATTAAATTTTATAATATAAGGTTAATAGCCCTACTTCTAGTAATATTACCTTAATTATATACTTTTTTATACTTTAACCCTTTTTAATATAACTTAAAAGTTATTAATAAGAAGTAAAGAGATTAGTTTAGCTTCATAGTTAATATTAATTAAATTTTACTATATAAAGCTAATAGCTTATTAGAAAGTAGATATAAAATAAAATAAAAAGTTAAAAAGAGTTAAAAAGTTTATTATAATTTAATTAACTTAAAATTTTAAAGTTATTAATAAGGTACTATTTAAAATAATCTAATAATATATATAAATAAAACTAAAGCTATAAATAGTAATAATTATATAACTTAAAAGTTATTAGCTAGAGAGATAAGTTAGAAGTTTTTTTAATATAAGTTTTTAATATAAATTATAGTATATACTTAAAAGCTTTAACTCTT
The DNA here is from genome assembly GCF_011800055.1 of Colletotrichum gloeosporioides. Lineage (NCBI taxonomy): Eukaryota > Fungi > Ascomycota > Sordariomycetes > Glomerellales > Glomerellaceae > Colletotrichum > Colletotrichum gloeosporioides. The sequence continues at coordinate 269,436 of NW_025544737.1, read as the reverse complement.
TCTTTATATATACTTATATTAATTAGATAAAGTTAATATTTAATATATATTTAATTAGAGTNACTAATAACTATAACTTAAAAATAAATAATAAATAATAATAAGACTAATTTAACTTTTATAATAAGTATAAGTTGAATTTTACTATATAAAGCTATTTAATTTTAATTATAATAAATTATTATTAATATATAACTTAACTATTATAATAATTATAATTTATATACTAATAAAGCTTTTATCTAAGCTATAGAAATAATATAACTCTTATAGAAAATAATTTTAAGTAAAATACTTAAGTATTATTACTCTATCTTTATAACATATATATTAAAGTCTATTTACTTATATGCTTACTTCTACTTTGTCCGCATGTTCTCCACTAGCCTTTGGTTCTTCTAGTGCTAAATCACCCCTTAGGTCTGACATAAAGCGGTCAATTCGCTTCCATGTCTCATTCCAAAAGGTCTCTTTCGAAGTATCTTGGCTGGGCGCCACCAAGTATCCGCTGCTTGCTAGAAAAAGGACTACATTCTTGAGATTCTCGCGGACTGCCTCCTCCTGCGAAACTATTATCAGCAAGCATGGTCGTTCCACAAAATCCGAATTACTCACGAGACTGTCACCCTGTCCACTGTTCATCAAACGATCCATGATATCGATGATCTTAACCCATAAATCCAACATCTCGTCCCATTCGGAAAGGAGCACAAGGTATTGGAGAAAGACCTTGCACAGCAAAGAAGCGGCCTGAACTCGCATCTCACTCATACCTACAGGGTCGGAAGAGAAGACCTCTGGCTTCAAGAGCTTGTGGATCAACGGGAACAGAACCTCTCCAAATATCGCTATCCACTCCTTGTGGTCGTTGCAGGTGAGATCTGGCGAGAGCAACGATCGCTGGAGTGAAGTGAAGGCCTGGAGGCGAACATCTCGACAAGGATTCGTGCATTGCGTTGTGAGAGCCTGGAAAATGGGCAACCAGTACGCAGACCATGCTGGGGCAGAGTATGAGACATTGTTTGCAGGAAGGAAAAATCACTGTCAGCGTACCTTCGTTGTTCTCAAGATGGGACTGTTTCATCAAGAAGGGAATGCGTGCCGTCATACTGTAAATCGTACTGATTGCTTTGGAACCACGTGACACAACTTCGACCAGACTGGAGAATATTTAGCTGTCTCGAGGCTCCAGATGCGGCCTGAAGCTACTCACCTGGGGTTTTCGCGTGTACCCTCACGAGTCTTGCGCTGCTTTGCATCAGCTACAGCAGCACGGCCGGCCACCGAGGCAAACTCTCCGAGTAGCAAGATAGCAGACTCATAGTTATCCGCAATGATGGCTGGCGGGGCTCCACCGCAACCCATTTCCAGTATATCGAAAACAAGTGGCGCAGAGTCATGTCGCAGAGCCAGTGCTCGCATAATGGCCCAGAAGTCCGGAGAGGTCATGATCTCGTTGCGAAGTGGGCTTGGCTCGTCGATGCAAATTCTCAATCCCTGAAGGAGCAGAACCGAGGTCTTTGCCAGTACGTCTTTCGCAAAACTCGATATGGTGTGAAGTAGGACGGGCACGTTAATATAGTCATGAGTCTGCGAGGAGCCAGAATTAGATCTAAAACGTTGCAGGGGTACAATGGGAACCAGGTCATTGTTACTACTTACGTAGCTAACGTGCAATAGCTTCAAAAGGTAGAAGACAGCCCTTGAGACGAGAATGTAGTGGTAGCGTCCCGCATCCCGCAGTACTGCTTGCAATGCGTCGATAACCCGCTTGCCGACAAGTTGGATGGTGTCTTGGTCACGAAGAGCAAGCACGGTACTGAATTCCAGGATGTAGGCCATTGCTGGGTCATAGACGATCCCAGCTTGTGCGGTCTTCTGTCCATTCATAGGCGAGGACGGCACATCGGACTTGACGACTATCACGGTAGAACTGTGATCTTCTGGCAAAGCATCTAACAGCGCATTGACGAGAGGCTCCAATTCATCAGGTGGCAGGTTTCTGTGTTCCATTAATCAGCGGTGGCTAACACCAACCCGAGCGCAAACTTACGAGATGTTGGCAAAGACTTCGCCCATACGGCATTGGTTGACGCAGTCGACAGTGCAAAGTGTGCTTTCGAGCTCTTCCTCCGAAGGCTCGGGGGGGTCGTCAGCTGCGTAGCTGGAGATGTAGCTAGTAAACGCAGAGAAGAAACCAGTCTCCACGGCTTTTGAACCTCTATCGATGACTTGAGAGGGCGTCTGCAGCGGAATAGGGTTGATGTCAAGAGAACCCTCCAAAAAGAAAGAGGGGACGAGAGAATTGACGAAAAGATTAAGCCAGATACGAGTAATAGATTTCCAGCCGCTGCGAATCAAGTACTCATTCCCGGTTACGACGCGGAAAAGTACTAGCGTGGCCAGCTGCGCGCGGAAGTCTCTACCCAGCTTGACCGCCAGCTCACTGACCATGACACTGCTCTCACCAGCTTGAACCTCGGTGTTCAAGCTTGTATTGAAAGGAATCTCGGTGGCCAGCGTTGTCATGTGGCTGAGTGAGTATACGATCTGATTGAGAGCATCAGCATTCTTGTATTTGGCAGCTATTCGCGCGCACTCGTCGAAGCCGGTAACAATTCTGGCAAAGACCGCATCGTCCGTGGCAGACATAAAGACGTATGACAGCGTTGAGACGATTGGCCGCCACGTCGCCGCGAACATGTCCGCGTCGTAGATGTTCGTATCGCATAGGACCAATGGCCGCACCGACTCAGACTTCACAATAAGCTCACGCCAGGCGTAGTCGAAAGCGTGCTTGTTGTCGTGTTCGTCAGGGAGAATGATCTCGTTCGTTCTGATGTTGTCATAAATACTTTGGAGGTAACTAGGGGCAAAGTCTTGCCCGTCATTGACGCCCCTCAAATTCCGTGCAAAGTCATCTACTGTCATGCGCTTCTGACCCTTGAGGTTGGGGTTATGCTGGTCCGTATTCAGCATGATGATGGCATACGTCAAGACGAAGACTGCATCTGCGTTGGCGACTTCAGTGGGTGTTGCCATGGAGCAGTATTTGGCGGCGAAACAAGTGACGATCCTCTCAATCAACGCGGATTCTCCAGGAAGTCGGAACGTTTCCAGGAGGCCTCTGAGCGCCTCGTCAACTCGCTTTTCAGAAAAGTCGAAAAGATTCATGTATGCCTCGAGGACGGTTTCACTGCCCTTCTTCGACAGATACTCCCCAAGAACCTTCTTTGACACTCGAGAGGTGCCTTTGAGGAACTGGGCAACCGCGACAGGATCTTTGACATTCTCGATGATGCCCTGTGCCTCGAGATAAGCCAGACCTCCTTTCGGATTCTCGTTGAATTTGCTCGTTCCTTTGATAATAATCTTCTTCTTCCGCCGTCGCTCTCGCAATTCGGCCGGATCTAGGTACGTTTCCACTACTGGCGGCTCTTCCAGCCGCTCAGCGAGGAACTGTATGTATCGGAGAAGTGCGTCTAAGCATAGTGGCGGAACGCTTGTGGTAGACCAAGTAGCGCTGTCAGGGAGGGCATTTCTCGCCAGTAGTCCGATCATGTCTTCGCAAAGATCTGCTCGATCGGCGTCGCAGTCGTAATTGACAAACAATTCGGCCATGAACGTCGGCATCCGTGCCAAGACACCAATGCTTTCAACCATTGCCTGTCGCGCGTCGGGCTTCCTTGCGCCGCCTTCAAGGCCCAGTTTCTGCCTATCCTTCACTGGTACCGGCGTGGAACGTCCGCTGCTGGTCTGCGACGGTGGAGGTTTGACCAGTTTCGGAGACTGCGGTATTCCGGCATACAGTGTTGGGTCAATACCGGGTTCGCGTGGTATTTCTACTGATGGGTGAAGACACGCAACAAGGTATGAGAGAAACAGTTCCTGCTGTAGTTTCAGAACGCCGCGGCAAGTGGCTAACAAAGTGCCAGCAACAATCAGGGATTCTTGAAGAATGGCCATATTATCAGACCTCACAAGCTGAAAGAGGTAACAACAAAGCCTGTCTTCTGCAATGCCAGCCAACGCTGGATGTCGTGCAATTGAGGGCCCTGATACCTCGAGTGCCACGTGTATGATGCGCAAAGCCATTACCCTCATCGTATCTGTGTGCTGGCGGTCGTTAGGATCTAGGAAGTTGACGAGAACTCTGAAGAGCTCCCGAACTGATGGCAGCGAGTAGGGTCGCAGGTCGAGGGATTCGGAACTTTCCTCGCCATCACCTCCTGCTTCGCCATCTCCTTCTGCTTCGGCGGCAGTGTCGATATTGGGCTTGGATTCTCCAGAGCCGTAGCTTTCTTGAGGTGGTTGGTTCAGGTCTACTGGCGCTGAACTCGATGTCGACAAGCGAGCTTCATTCTCTGGTCCTGGGGTTTGCAAACCAGCAGCAGCATTTGCAGCAGGGTCCATCTTTACGCTGTCCATGTCCGCGATCGTCTGTTTATCGAGAGCATCAGACTCGTCTCCGGCTTCGACTTCCAAGTGCTTCACGTCCTCGAAGATGATTTGGCACATGCGAACCATTGACGCCTCAGCCGTGCGGCGTAGCACAGGTGAGAAACGGGGCTGTGAACAGATGGCCAATCCTCTGCCCATCATATCGCATACGCTTTCGTCGCTGAGAATGTCACCCCCGGGCCCTGACATCATGTCTTCCATCAGATGGAGAATCATGAGCAAAACAACTTCAACCTGGCCAGAGTCACTGCCATCAAATTGGCACCGCGTGACTGCTGCGGATAGTGACTGCATCGCCAGGGCGAATCGCGGGGAGGTCGGGCCAATGAAGCCATAGGCTAGGAACTTGCGGAGTGCTCCGAGCGTGAGTATCGTGACAGGCGCAGCGGTGCCTTTGGTTTGTATGATCTGCAAGAATGGACTCAGAAGCGATAACGCGTCAAACGAATGAATGTCTGGTACGTAGACCGTGGTCAGCAAGACTGGTCTGTGGTATACCTCAAAGGGAGAACAAGGCAATATCTTACCTCGAACGCTGGCCAGTTCGTGGCGAAGCTTCCCAAAGCCAGCCATCAGAGGATTGTCCTGTATGCTGCGGCCCCTTTTCCCACGTAGACCCCATCGGTTGGCAGAAGCCGTATCCTGTAGATTGTCTGCGTTGAGAGCACTGCCAGCAGCTTTCGGGCCTCTGGGTGTAGCATTCGTGGGGCCTAAATATATCGGGTTCGGGTTTCCGCCTAGAATGGCGGATACAGAAGAATGCGGTGAGCGCGCATGCTTGTGCAGTGCCGACGTTATGGATATGCACTCCGACATGACCAGAGACACTGGGTCTACGGCGACGGAGACAGGCCGACTTCGATATTGCATTCTGGGAGGCATCACGGAGGGTCCGATGGGCCTGCGCAGGTCAAGGCTGAGATGACCGGTCGAGGCAGGCGCTGCCTCGAGGTGCTGGGGTTCGTCACCATCTCGAAGCATGGTTGATTGAGCGTGGAAGTGGTGGACGCGGATGCGAACGCGGCGGATACTTGCGCGCAAGGTTGGATATTCTGCAAGCTTGCTCCTTCTCGGACAGAAGTGAACCGAGAAATAGGACAGGGAAAGGATACGCTCATGCGCGTGACAATCGTATTATCTGAATCGGATCAGAGCTCGAGGGCCATCAAGAACGCAGGGCCACTGGACATTGAGCCTTCAGGTTCTCGTCTGCAAATCGGAGGTTGATTGTTGCGTGTCTTGTTAAGACAGTTGTCGCCAAAAAGAGGATCCCGGCAATTGACCAGGTTGCAGGAGCTCCAGATTAACGTGTGAAGTCGTGGTAGCTGGCAGTACGTCTCTAGCTACCCGAGGTACCTACCTACCTGGTGGTCACCCAACAGGGTGCTTGCTTACCTTATCGTGGGTGGACCGTCCTATCTACTATGTAGTGACTTACCTCTGCTAGACGTTCAGCACCCACTGTGCTAGGGCAGACTCGAGACTTCCTACGTACCTTAAGGTATCTATCTAGGCATAGGTATGTTTGTGCAAGGTAAGAATACACACCTACTCAGCTAATCGGGTAGGTAGGCACTTTCTAGAAGTGTTTGAGACCACGTCAACAATGTCAGCAGTGTCATCAGTGCCTCGTAAATGATGGCGTGTACATTTGTGCCTTGTGCATGACGGGAATAACGTGTTAGGGCAGACCCATCAAGAACGCCAGATATTTTGCAAATGCCTTAAGAGCATACCGAACCTTCTCAGGGCCAGTCACATAGAACACGCTGGTTACAATAGCCTCGATTTGAGTCTTGATGTGAGTGCCTATCCACGCACTATTCCAACCCATCATCACTCGACACTCACCTTCCCGCTCAACAAACGATACATGTGGTACAAGTAGATCTTCCTGTTTTATCTCGTATTGGTAAATGAGCTGACTGCATTTAGTCGTGCCTTTGTGTACCTTCCAACGCCTCTCTACGGCACTGTCCCTTTACAAAACATCCTATAGCACCCCTCATCGAGATACATGTCGTATACACAGTGAAAATGCAGTTGAGGAGCATCTGCTGGCCAAGCAGATGATGAAGTCAAAGTCTTTCGGCTGAATCTCAGCACGTTCTACGACCATGCAGATTCGTGTTTAGCTTTGCTTGCGGCTGACTTCAGCGTTCTGCCTCCTTCGCGAAACCTCCACCCTCCTTCTTCTCAGTCTTCTTCTCCTTTCGTTCAATAGCGTTCTGCCTCTCTTTGATTTCTTGCTTGCTCTTCTTGTCTTCCGTCGCGAGATTCTGCATATCGGATTTGTCCTTCTCCCATTGGCTGCTCGCGTCGCCAAACTGCTCTTTGACCTTCTTGGCCTTCTCTGCCTTCTCCTCCTCTTCTTTCTCTCTTGCCAACCTCTCTTGCTCCATTTCCTGTACACCGTTAGATCTGATTATTCGACCCAACGTATCGAACGACAACATACCTCCATATGCTTGATGTCATCCACGCTTGGTTCGTAAAGATGCCAAATTGTGTAATGCGGCAGGCCAACGACCGAGTAGTCCATCCGCTTCGCCATCTATGCCATTGACGTTAAAAAATTGTTGACTCAAGCTTAAGCACAAAACATCTTACCTTGCCAAATCCCTCCGTCTCCGCGTGCTTCTCGAAACTGAAAGCTGGAAAGTGAACGCCTGACCGGAATACTCTTGCTTTGGCCAGGATGCTGACGCCCCCCACGCCGTCAATCTCCATCTCCATGTCGGGGTCCCCGTATGGATCTCGCAGATATGCCAGGTGGGGTCGCCATGTAGCGTACTCGGCATAACCTTCAACAATAACAGCATCCTCGTCCAGGGTGTCTGCGAGGGCCAATGCTGTCTCTGACTCCTGCCAAGAGTTCAGATCGTAAGGCTGCTCACCCCCAAGCCAATCAGGCAGGGGACGCCAAACATCTATGCGGTGTTCAGCAATGGCAACGGGCCTGCGAGGTTCATTAAGACTTACTTGGCACGATGACATCCTTATTGTGGCGCATAAGATCCTCGAGGATGGTGAACGGTGCCGTTTCGACGTCAACATCTCTCCAATACACCCATGAGTGATAAGGACGCAGGGCTGCACTAAGAAGCCAATTCCGGGCCTGAGCCATCAATTTCCGTCTGCTTGCCTGAGCAGCAAAGCCGTGACGACTCTCAACATCCTGATTGACCTTTTGCCCAAAGTCCTTCTCAATGATAGAAATCTCACCATATGGCTGTTTCACATCCTCGTCGGCCTGAAGCCCCTCTAGGTTGTTTGACAGAACCTCGAGAGTTCGGTCTTTGGAATCGGATACGAGGAAGGCGAGATCGATCAAGTGATGTGGGTACGTGAAGTTTCGCAGATGGGAGAAGAACATCGGCAAATGGTTCTCGGCATCTCTCAGAGGCACGCAAAGAAGAATGCGCTCCTCACGCTCCCAGCCGCGGGCGGTGCCTTGGACATTGCTGAGGTCGTAGTATCGTACTGTTTCAAGCTGCAGGTCGTCGCTCGCTGAAAGCAGGCCAAGAGACACAATCGAGGTCAGTGATGCACCTGGCCATATGAGAACTAGAAAAAGGATGGCCAAGATGGCAACAATGGCCAAACGGGTGAGCAGACGCTGTCGACGGCGGTTCGCGGGTGTAGCTCGGGGCTGGTATCTACAAGGGAGCATCGTCAGGTTTCGTCGCAATTGAGGAATAAACCGCGCAGGAGGAAGCGTTTGAGGGCAATGACAGCTGTGCGACGTACCTGTGAGGGGAGATTTCAAACGTGTTGCCCCTGGGGTATCCATTGGAGAAGCCGCCGGAGTGATGGCGAGGCATCACTTTGGAGCCCGACGACGCATATGACGGTAACATCCAGGGCACTGGGTAGAGGGACTAAGCCCTTAGCTGGGAGTTGGGCTTCGAACAGTTGCGGTATAATTCCACCGGACGTTGGGAGTCGTGATGTTCAAGCAGTCGAGGGCATCTGGCAACCGTAACACTTTCGCGTGGAACGAAAGTTGATTGCGCTGGGACGATTGCGCCACGGGGAGCACTTGTACGAGTTTCAAAAGCAAGGAAACCGGTGGAGCAGCGCGCAACTGGAGAGGGCAGGGGTTCTCAGCTGTTGGGAGCCGTAATCGTGATGTTTCCGAATGATTGTCGTCGAGAGGTGGGCTAATCGTTGAGAGCTCGCGTCGTTGCGAGAGGTAAGGTAGATAGGCACAGGGGAAGGGAGGCCGACGTGCTCAAACACGGCGGCGACCACTTGTGCATAAGGTAAGGTAAGGTACCTTGAGGTAGACGAACTATGCCACCTAGGTGTTCTGTGACCTGCAGCGCCATCCCCATTCTCATTAGGTGGCCTGAGCACCTGCACGATTACTGTAGGGGCGAGCACAGTGTCTTGCCTCGGAGCCTGAGTAAGCTCTCAATACCTCTATTCATTGGCTTACATCTCTCCCAGGGGGCTCCCTCAAGTATCGCCTCCGCTCCCAAACCGAGGATAGTATTCGTACTCTGGAACCTCGTCCGCATCTTTGCCTTTCCTTCCAGATCCTTACTTATGTTGTCTCGCATGGTAATCTGCTCTGTGGGTCGTCTGTTATGTACAGACAGACACACGGCTGCACGCCCGGAACAAGGGAGAAGGGCATCTAGCCGGCAGATATCGGCACTGAGTATGCGATAGTCTCACGTGCTGCAGTCTCAGTCGTTTGTCTTTCTTAGTTGCGTCGACATCAAGATGCCCTCACTGGCCTCGAGACATCATATGCCGACCAATGGCGATCACATTTTTCCTGAAACAAAGGCCTTACTACTTAAGTCGGCGATGTTGTCGAGTTACAGCACTCGCACATGGTCGACATGGAACACAGCAACTGGGTGAAGCCTGCCGGCTAAAAGGGAGCATGTGTATGGGTTCAACCTCAGCCAGCATCTTGGCTTTCGGGGCGGCCGACAATACATGACTTAGGCACTGGTCAAAGACTACGGAGTCGACACATAGAGGGCGTCCCACAATCATCAATCATATCTAAAGCAGAAGCGAAGCGCGTCGGAGTGAAGAAACACTTCGGAAGTGCAAAAACAAGGACGTACCTCCAAATCATTCAAATGAGTTAACGCAATCTGCCACCGGTTGCCCCAGATGTGATCTTAATATCTAGAACGCGCCATTAGCCGGGATCCAGAAAATGTTCGCAGTAGAAATGAAGACAAAAACGGCGAGTCAGACAAGCCAGTTTACTCATTCAGTCGGCCGGCCCCAGCCTCCCAGAGCTTCAGAACGAAGAACCGAGAGGCCGGGGCACTGAAGCTAAATTACGGTTCCGAAGGAATCAACTCCACCACCATCCTTATCCCTCACAAGAGAGACTCCAGTGCGAGAGTATAGCTCGGCCGACTTGAGATAGTTGAATGGATAAGCTATGGTCATCATGTAGACCCCGAGCGTCATTGCGATGGGGATTATGGGGAAAGAGGGTTGCGAAAGTAAAGAGTAAACCTACCATTGAGACAATTTCCCAGCAGGTGTCAAAAGCAGCCGTCTGAGAAGCCTTGGAGTCCTCCGTCGCACATTTTTTGCCTTCAGACAATGCCGGGTTAGCATACGATATTATTTAAAAGATTCTCAGCAGGCGGTAGACGGGGTATCCATCAGAAAGATTGTTTTGGTAAATGGGTATCATCACAGATTTCAGTAGCAGAACTGAATGAAAATGTGGTTCATCACGGACGTGTTGTGGAGGAAAGGAATTGCGTAGATAGATGGAACTTACCGAATACACGACATTGTTTCTAGCAGAAATGCTGGACGATGAGAAACGGCGGGATGATGCTCTATGTCCAAGTCAGCGCCTGCCTCAAAAATAGCCGCCGCACAGAGGAGTTGGAAGAAACATCCCAGAACAGGTTGAGGTCAGATGGTAGTGCATGTTGTTCGTGCGCTCAGGATATCGCGTGAACTAGTGGAAAATTTTGCATCATATGCAGGGTAGAGATAGGTGATAGGAATAGGCATTGAGCACTTACCATTGAGAGGCAGCCCGGCAGCCCGGCAGCCCAGGTCTGACCCTGATGAGGATGAAATTATCTCAACTCTGGATGAAGGTAAGGAGCAAGATCTGGGTTGAGGCGCAAAAATTTTTGGGCTTAAAGTAGTAGCCCACTAAGCTGGATATGCGCATAAGTCCACTTATCGTCTCTTTTGTGCCGAGAGCTGTGAGCGGGACCGGCTTGCCCCGGTTGAATTCATTTAAACGAGTCTACCTCTGTATTGAAAAGAACCTCAGCTGATTGAAAATTCACCTCCTTGCGACTTCGACGAAAAGCCTTCCAAGCGACCAGCCGAACTGTGAAGTGACTATTCATCTAAGAGTCCATCTCTTTCTCAGAAAGATTCGAAGTTACTTCGAACAACCAGTCGGGCGTTACGTTCACTACCTCAGATTAGTTGGCTATCTAGCTTGCGATACGCCCCGTGGTCTTTCCGACATACGCTCTTGCCATTTTCGTGCCTTTGACCGCGAAACTGTCGACACTGTCATATTCATCACGACATGTCCGACCGACGAAGAATTAATGGCCCCCCCGGTCCCACTCTACCGCCCGTGTTCGATGGCTGCAGCTCTAAATCAAGTTCCAGAGCCAGGCCAGCAAACGGAATCCGAGGATTATGTTGGTTCAATCCTTTGCGGTAGTCTCGTCACTCACAATACTAACTATATCACCAGTTCTCAAGACCGGCGTAGCCCCCACGGCATCTGGATCCGCCTACATGGAAATCGAACCCCCTCAGTTTCAGGCCAATCCTACAGCAAATGCCAATGGCATGAAGCTCATTTGCACCGTTCACGGACCTCGTTCCCTTCCCCGGTCCGCACCCTTCTCACCCTACCTGGTTCTCTCCACACACGTCAAGTACGCACCGTTTGCTACTCGTCAACGTCGTGGATACCTGCGCGACTCGAGCGAAAGAGACCTAAGTGTCCATCTCGACACTGCTCTACGTGGGGCCATTATTGCAGACAGATGGCCCAAGAGTGGCGTTGACGTCATTGTCACCATCATCGAGGGGGATCAAGAGCGACAGCTCTCTTATTCCCAAGGTAATGAACAGTGGGATGTAATGAACGTTTTGAGTGGCTGCATCACGGTTGCGGCCGCCGCTCTAACTGACGCTGGGATTGACTGTGTGGACATGGTAACCGGAGGCGTTGCTGCAGTTGTAGGAGAAACGGCCGGTGACCTGTCTGCAACTTCAATCGTCATGGATCCTGTTTCATTTGACCACGAAAGAATCTTGGCTGCTTGCTGTGTTGCCTATCTGCCTAGCCGCGCCGAGATGACCAATCTATGGATCAAAGGTCAGCTACCACCTTCTGATCCTCTCCTTCATACGAAGTTGATGGATCGAGCTATTCAGGCGTCGAAAGGCAACTATCGGGCGGTTTTGGAGAGGCTTCAGGATCACCAGCCACCTCAAGGCTAGTCAAGTCTTGATCTGGAGACAGCTAGAGAACGCAATATCTTGCCTAGTTCGCTTGTTGGCGGCACTCTGCCTCACCGGATTACATGTCTATCCCGGCTCTTCCTATCAACGAGGAAGAGCCCGGCTTTACGCATGAGGCTGAAGGGTTTTGAGCGGATCGGAAGGCATGTCATCAGGCAGAGGAACTACTTTGTCGGACGCTTACTCTGGTCAGGATCAGTCGATCAAAGACACGCGAGGGATTTGGCACGAGTTCTGAGCCATTCATGGTACTTTAAAGGACGTTAGCGGCAGCTTGCACGCTCCCATGGGTTTGCGGGGTGTTTTTGAAGTGGCTTTACAGCGCCAGTCCATCGGTGTAGGTGGATCGAAGAAGCTGGAATAAAGGACTGTAGCCGGGGCACTTGTGCCGTGCACCCTCCCAGTTATGTAATGATATTACCAACAGATATATGATACCAGTAGACGAGGCTACGAAACTTTGGCACTTGAAATCCTTCTTCTTGATGACGATCCTGTCTTGACGGTCTGTTGCACGAATTATCTACATAGAATTCAAGTAGATTTCTACTGTGAACTGTGCCGTCCAGGGGTTCTCCAAAAGTGTTACGGTAGTTGAGTCCATTAGTTTTTGTGGAATCGCGTTAGCGCCTTGGTCGGTATTTACTTACTAACTGCCCATGAATGATGCTACCTCAGTACCTCGGGGTACCTTACCTGCTTAGGGTAGGTAGGAAACGTAAAGGACCTGGAGGAGCCGGGCCCCGGCTCTATGCTGCGCCTGTGCTCGCGCCAAGTACACCCTCCTACTTATCCGAGCTTCCGGTGCCGATTCTCCTCAACCTGCGTTGATGCGGGATCTACCTCATTGTTTGAGCTGCTTCAACAAGATCCGATCGATAGCAAACATTGCCATCTCGACTATCGCTTTCTGATAGTGCAGTCTGCTACACCTTGTACATCAGCATACTCCACGATAAGCCATCTTGCATCTGCAGTCTGAAGCTCTTGGGGATCCCATTCACGTTCCGTCCTTTCTTCTTGCATGCATCATGCCCTTTCAACCCTTCGCCTACCGCCCATGATTCGTGTTGCGACGCTCTCAGCCGCCACGAGCGACAAGGCCGCCACTGCTGCCTTCGCTACCTTCGCTGCCTTCCGACATTGAATTCGCTTTGCTGTCCAGCTGAACATGGCGGATCAGCCCGCCTCTGCATCAGTGGACAACCCCACGATCTGGCGGGATCTGTCGCTGTGGACCGCCCAACACCTTCAACAAGCCGTTAACATCACGAAGCTCGCCCCTTCCTTCGAGGATCTGGTACAGGCTGGCCCAAGGATCGTCAAAAAGCTGACAGCATTCATTCCGGCTCCCGATACACTTGATGGCCTAGGCCAGAGAGTTATTCCCGAAGCGACCGAACCCGGAATCATTCGTACGACCGACGCCGCTACGACCGCTGCCCTCAACATGAACATACCCCCTCCGATGGAACATCATCATGGGCTTGGGACAGGGCCGGGGCATGATACCCTAGTCGACCGTGATACTGGAATTGCCAGTCCCAAGTTTACCATGGAAGGGGCAAAGGGTCTAGGCAGCGTCTTTAGCTATGCTACGAGCAAATGGGCCCTTTGCTGTATCGCTATGGCTATTGTGCTCAATCGCACCCACATATTTGCAGCTACGAGACGCCGTTTACGCCTGACCTTACCTATCCGTCTCCTCCTGCGCGGTCTCCCGGTCTTACTATTCCTCATACAAGCCCGCGGTCTCCTACGCTCCATACAATGTCAAACATCCCCTGACTTTGCTGAGATGCGCTGGGGAAATACTAGCAAGAGTTCAGAGTTGATGTTCTCCCAAGCCGGCGGCTTTCTTCACACAATGAGCTCCACACTCCTGCTTGGAGCTTCCGACCAAGAATCATGCACAGCCGTTGGCATGGTGCCCGCGAACGACGAAGATCCGACGCAGTATTTGCGAGGGTCATTGTCACTTCTGTGGCCGTTGTTCGGTACGTTCTGCCTCAGTCAATTTCTCGAGACTGTGTCATGCGCCGTTCAGGGCCGTCCCGTATCGGCCGAAACGGGTATGACACTATTCGAGCATTCACTCGCCTTCGCCGAGGCTGATGCTGCGATTAGCAATCAGCTCGGTTGGGGCTTGTTTACCCAGTCACAGGCCGCTGAGGCGCTGTCTGAGCCAAGTAGCAGTATTGCTATTAGCCGCTCCATGATTCTTCGAAGGGTCAACACTCCGCCTGAAGTTCTCCTAGTGGCCTTCCTCTCAACTATGAGCCACATAACTAGCCACGTTCTGGGCATCTTCAATCTGCAATCCAAATTTCGCCTTGTCAACACAGGATTTTGGGGCCTCTGTTTCATGGCGAGCATACTCTATAGCGCTTTTACATTTTCCCTGGATGACCCTTCAAAACAAGGACTGCTCAGGTTTCCCACGGTTTGTATCATCGGTTTCATCCCCCATGTTCTTGTCCTCGGTGGCATACTCATCTGCCTTTCTATCTATCTGCTTGCGCTAGGCTTAGCCGCTCTCACCCCCATGGAGGGGTCCACAGGCCAGCGTCTAACACTGCGCGAGCGGCTAGCTCAAGCCCATGAGAATATGCAAGCCAATTTGTCTTTGTCTGATATTCGTATCGGCATGGATATGGACTTCTATACTGCCCTGTTGAGAACCGGCTTTGGTGCCATCACAATGGCCAGTGAAGCGGTTTACTTGAATGAGGACCGAGACATCAACCTCAGACACCGCACTTGGCTCGAGGAGGAGAGGTTTCGAGAGCTGGAGGAGTTGCGAGCGCAGTGGATAGGAGCCAGCTCGTCTAACTCGCAGTACGACACCATCGGCACCATTGGCTTAGTCCCCGTGATGGATGACCACCTGCTGCCTATAAACGGCTATGCTCGCGAGCGAGCCGCGCAGAAGGTACCGAAGGCTCGTTCAGGCGAGCGTAGGGTCAGGGATGGAGTTGGCGCTGCGGAAAGAAGTGGAAGGTGGCTCATGGCGCTGGATTTTCTCATGAATATCAACAGGTTGATAATCCGAACCTGGGCCACCGCTGCCATCAAAATTCTCTCCAAGATAGGCGTTCGTTCGCCACAGTTTCTCTTATGGATAGCACGCCGGCCCAAAACTGCCACCGACAGCGTCAAACGAAACGGCAGTGAACATCATGTCGACCCCACCATCGAATCTATGCAGTCCACCATGGACATCCCGATAAGCGAGGCCGTCGATGTTGAAACAGAATTCAGACAGCAGGCCTGGAGAAGAAGCAGTAGCTCAGCATTCATCGACGAGACAGATCTGGATACGCGGCTCTATGGCTGGTGGTTGAAGGGCGGATATTGGGGCTCTACGGACAATAGTGGTGAATACCAACCTGAGGAGACCGCCGATGATGACACCACTAGTGTCGTCTCGTTCAACGCCAACGACGACAGCGATTGGGAATCAGAGCATGACGGGCAGAGAACACCGACGCAACCGGGATCCTGGACAACCAGAGATACCACACCAACGCCTGACGACGCTTTACAGTTATCGGATTTGGCCCGCCTACTGCATCCCAGCAATCCTGAAGAGAGAGATGAGGCGTTTACACTGGCCGCCCACTTGGCTAGTGATAGGATCATGACAAGGGCACAGTTCAAGAGGTCGCAGCAGTTACAACGGATGAAGATACTGCAACCAGTCGGAAGACCAGGCCAAGAATCAACTAGGCCGTGCAAGATGACCCCTGACGAAGAGGCTCAGCGCCTGGAGCAACTTCTGCTATCTCGCCGTTCTGACACTCCCCGAGCTCTTCACAGCGAGTCGACATGGGCAGAAGGGGCCGCCGGGCTAGGTCCCGATGGCCCTCAATGCGTCGTATGCCAGAGCTCTCCAAGGACAATCATTGTCTGGCCTTGTCGCTGCCTGAGTCTTTGCGACGACTGCCGGGTGTCCTTGGCCATGAATAACTTTGATAAATGCGTCTGTTGTCGCAGGGAAGTAATCAGTTTCAGCAGGATTTTCGTCCCCTGAGAAGCCCTCCAGACATTTGGTGCGACGATCTCTTGGGCGGCGCCTGATTCAAGACCACATGATGGAAGTGCATGGACACGAGGATAACGTCGGCGCTGGTGGGGTTCGGTGCAATGTTTCATTTGACGTCAGGGGGTATCTTTTGCTGTTATTGTACACAAACACATGCTACCTTAGTACTTCAGCGCCGTTCCACACTTTGGTTCAGCATCCAAATCCATCGATTTCACATCCCAGCCCATTCGACGCAGAACGTGCGTACATGTTTCGCAGTCGCGTCTCCAGGGACGGCGGCTTCTCCTCCAAATAAGAAACCTTTCTTGACCGAGGTGCCTAGACGTCCGCTGCCCACTATGTCGAGCATGGGGATTTTCTCATCGCATCCATAATTCGTAGCAAGGAAGTGAGCGTGATAGCGTAGTGGATCACCAGGATACACGCTGTAGTCGGCACCGAAACGAAGACCGGGTGTCATATAGTAGCCTCTTGATAAAAGGTACTGGTGGAGAGGGCCGAGAGGCGGAGACGGAACGGTCAGAATCCTATCCTGGGCATTCTGAAGACCGCCACTCGTTGTGGGTGTGACCGCCAGCAGCTTGTCCTGTGGCAGAATATTCTCCGAAGACGCCTTGCCCGCCGTGACGGCATTTGGCACCTGAGCACCCGAAGCCCTTCGTGCCTGCACCGAAGACTTCTTGGCTTGATCCTCGGCTATCAATTGTTGCGCCTCGTCCCGGCGGTCCTTCAAGATTGTGACGTAGGCGTGGCGAGTCTGTTGGTCTGGGGAACCAAGGCAGGAAAGGTGTTGGGATGTCTCGTCGACCAGGCGGCCTACCTTCTTCTCGATGAGCACACTGGCTTCCTCGGGCAGTAATTCAAGGGGCAAACTCAGGAACACATTCTGTGTCGGATTTTGCGGTGTAGTTCCAATCAGCACTGAGCAAATGTTGTGGTTTCGTCGAATCCGAGCTACATCTTCTGCATCAAAGACAAGATAGCGGTCGGCAATTTTGGAGATGCGCACTGGCGCCAGACCTAGTTCAGGCGACACATTCATGCCGTCTTCGAATGATTCCTGTGAGAGTCAGCTACGATCAACCTAGCTTGTACGCTGCACGAATGGTATTTGACGTCCATAAAATCATATTCGCTTTGAAAAAGAAAAAAAAAGTATCATCACAAAGTGTCAGTGGATTGACAGATTGATGTTTTTTTTGGTTTAATCATTGGAGGAGAAAAAATCTGCGAGAGGGGCAGAGAATATCTTACCTGAACGGATGTTGTTGAATGTAAGAAATTCGACGAGAGCAAATTTTGGCGCCAGAGAATATTTCAATGCTGTGCTTGGTGGGGCACCAGGGACCACTTTGGAGTCCATACAGTGTACGGTCTTCGACCTGATCGGTACGTATCTTTTGGACGGAAGGTAATTCTGACGCATTCACACCATCTCGTTCATGTTTCTCATTTCTGTTGCTTCTGGTGAGGCTCTTATTTTCAATACACACATTAGTTTTTTAGAAGTCAAGCTCTTCCCCTTTCTTCCTCGTTTCGTTTGATCCCATGCCTTCATCCCCATCCAGCATCGGTGGCAAGCTATAGGGCTTGAATATCAGGCCGCTCGAGCTACTCAAGCGGAATGAGAGATTCTCCTGTGATGAGCCACCCTCCAGCCCCCCCCCTCTTTCATGATAAACGGGAAGGCTGTGGACCTTGAGCATGCCTTGGACCACATCTTCGGATCTGACATTCGGCTGTATATGCACCTTGCGCTGCAGCGGTAACAGTTCTAACGCACTGTCACAAAGCAGCTCCATCCACCTAGTGAGCCCGCTGGAGCGAGGATACAGTGATGTTGATATCGAAATTACGGCTGTCAAACTTCCGCTGTATTGACGCAGTAAAGCTCTTAGCCTGTGCAGGAACTGCAAGGCATCCTTAGGCCGGCACACAGACGAGCCGTAGATCGCAGGCGACAATAGGCTTGGGACTAGGACTCGATGAATTGCGTCCGGCGCCGAAGACCTCAGTTTCGCCGAGAGGTTGGCAATGAATGTATCCAAGGGCGACGGAATGTCGGCGCCTCCTGAAGACTGGGGCCAGGTCATGGCAGGAAAGCAAAGCGTCGTGTCAAGCTTCCCCTTGATATCGCTGGGTTGTAAGCGTTTCGAAAGGTCGAATTGGTGGCAAAAGCTGTCTGTCATGTTGGCGTTTCCTTGGCTTGCATCTTCATTAACAGTCAATTGACGTGCGCAGTTGATTACAACCCGAATAACGGATGGTCATCTTACCTGTGCCTGTCTTGTTGCCGTTAAGAGTCTCATATCTCCAGGCGATTTTCATTCTCTCGTTCGAAACCGAAGCTGGCTGGCCACGAAGCGAGCTGCTTGTTTTGCCAAGCCCAGGAAGTTCACCCTTCCACGCTTCGGTTGGACCTAGCACATGAACGTGATGACCCTGTACGAGGCCTTCTGCGCCATAGTACTTGAGAAGGACACCCGCAAAGTCCGTCGTTCCAGATTCCTCTATTAAAATGCTGCTCCCGAGAGGCAGCCCGGCGTGTCCTGCCAGCAGTTGATCTAGTGACCCGGTGCCCGTCGAGGTTGTGAAGCGCCCGTCCAAGGGTGATGGGCGAACTCCCACTGCGGGCGATATTTCCTGCTTTTTGACACCGGCTTCCCTCACTGTGCCTCGGGCCTGTTGGCCAAGTACGACATTCTTCTTGCGGAAAGACATGACTTGGGCGGAGCGTGCTCCCACGAGTAAGTGACTGGTCCAATGTCTTCAAATTTGACGGGGCAGTCAACATCGATGAGAAGTGCGAACTTACGCATTCGACTAGGAGCCCTATAGGTCTAAGTCGGGGTCGCAGACACAGGAGCTAGGATACGCGAGCCGAAATTCCAACCCCTAAGTGCCTTGCGATGGCTGCTGCCCCACCTTTCAACCGCGTAGTACCTACCTAGGTACATATCTTATCATATTCCGGATAAGCGAATTTTGGGGTCCGTAATTTTTTCTCCAACGTGCCTGCCTCCAAGCTATCGTGGGACGCAGTTCCTGTCTACGATTTTTGCGCGCTACCTCTTCCAAACACAAGTCGGCGGCCTTGACATAGCTTCTGGGCTTCATTTGAACTACAGTCACCTCTACGTTCTCGCAGACAGTCAGCCATCAACCATGTCAGGCGGAGGCGATGTGACCCTCTTTGAGGAGTCCTTCACAGTTACGAACTACGATCAGTCCAAGTACGATCGAGTGGCGCGCATCTCTGCCACCTCCACGGACAATCAGACTCTCATGACACTTGACATCAATATTGAGCTCTTCCCCGCCTCCACTTCCGACAGTCTTCATGTCGTCCTGGCTACCTCCCTAGCTCACGACGGTAGCAAAGACGAAGAGAAGGGCTGGAGGGACGTTACCAAAGGCAACCACGACCGAGAACCCACACTGGCCGACATGTTTGATTACGTGTGCTACGGCAAGATCTACAAGTTCGAGGACGCTGATGACGGGCAAACCATGTGAGCAGCCATCTCAAACCACGCCGGCGAAGCTCCAGCGGAAGAAGCTAACAATGTCTTAAAGCAAGGCGTACGTCTCATTCGGCGGTCTCTTGATGTCTCTGGAAGGCCCGTATAAGAAGCTCACTCCTCTGAGAGTCGATTATGTCTACTTGTTAATCAAGAAATGATGAACGGATTCTATTTACATCGCAACGAGCTGTCCACCAGGCTATTGACGTATAGCGCGAACGAATACGAGGGGTTTGACGAGGCCACAAGAAACGTGCCTTTGGAACCGTTTGTGAGCTGAGGTCGTTTGGGAGACACCTGGCCCTTGCGAGACAGGTCATCACAATCTACCTTCTCGGAACCGACGCTGGCTCAGCCATCTATGGCCCCTAGGGATGGGTCCTGGTTGTGCGGGCCTGGGAATGGCAGTCTTCGGTGGATTCTTCGCAGGATATGGTCGTAATCGGGCTCATTGTGTTTCGTCAGGATGCCATGACGGATGAAGAATTCGAGCATGACGAGAGCGCAGTTGGGCTTCCACTCTCCCCGTGCCAGGCTATGCTGGACTTCTTCAACGGTGCACAGGTGGAATTCGGCAACCTCTCCATCCTTTGGCTGCGGCACAACATCCTCAGGTAGTTCGAGATCGTATATCCATTGAACTTCGGGATAAATGAGGCCCACCTGCCCTGCTTCTGCTTCGGTGATGTATATGTAGGTGACGCCGCCCACGTGCTTCGTGCGGCCGCGAACAAGCTGGTCCGGAAGGTTGGCCTCCTCATCCGCCTCGCGGATGACACATTCGAATGGGTCTTCCCCCGTCATCAGTCCTCCTGCCACTGTGTTGTCCAACATGCCCGGGAACGTCGACTTGTTCGGAGAGCGGCGAGGTACCCAAATTTTGATGCCGTGACTTGCAGATGGGCAGCGTACGAATGCTGTTAGATGCACCCCGTACCTCATGACTCCGAACAGGCCGGATGCAGATCGTTCCATGTCGATGAGTAGCTCGCCATTAGGCCCGTAGACAGGCCACAACTCATCTCGCCACCCGCGCAGTATCGGAAAAACATCGCGCTTCCTCCAGAAATCAAAAAGATCGGCTGCCAGCTTGCTGCGGGTACCTAGTGTGGGTGCTTGAAATGCAGAAATTGTGCGCTTCGCAGCGTCAATGCTGATTTCTCCTCTCACACTGGCCGGCGCCTCTGCTAGCTTTTCTACCACTTCTGGCAATACATAGCCCAGAGACACGTCGCCCCCACCGTCGCCACAGATGAGAGTGTACAGGGAACCACCAATCTCTGCATAGCGAGTCGTGTCGTGCTCGTACGGATACCTGTATGTGTTCAGTACAGGTGACCCAGACGTTGGGGTAGACATTTCTCACGAGTCTACCTGAGCGATGAGGTCGAGGTTGCTGAAAGCTCCCATATTTCTCCTGAAGATTTGCCTCTCAATTCGGGCGCAGGGGATCATGCGGCGGCAAGAAACGGAAGCCTTGAGCATGTGCGGGTAAATAAATGTTGACGCACAACGACTTCTGAGGGCAAACCTGAGGCTTGATGGTGCTTGACGACAGAATTGTGGTGTGTAATAGTTAACCAGTCCTGTTTTGCTTTGAACTCTGCCGTCTGGTTAAACCATTTGGCGGAAAAGTAAGAGACGTCAAAATAAACCACCGACAAAAGAAGTAGAAGCTGTCAGAAAGGGAATCACAGGCTCAGGGCATTGCAGCTGGATGAGACCAGTTGCGGGGTACTTATGCATGTATGAGGTGTTAGGTAGACGCACACACCGATCTAACTTCTATGTCCACATTGTAGGACGATACTCATCTAATCAGTTCAACACGGCCCCCGAGGTCCAGCCATAAGCTGATGTCTGGATTCAAGCCTTCGTACTGAACAGTCGAAGAGCCAGCCACCTGGTCACCCCTGCAAGTCGTTCCATGAGCTCGCCCTGCGGTGTGAAAAATGGCAGTCCAGGAAACGGCGCTAACGCCCGTGGAGAATTCTCCCAGCATCTCGGAGCTTCCTGCCGTCCCTTACCCCACCCACCCTAGGAGGACGTTATTTATCATCTGCAAACCAGTTTTCTTATCACCCTTTCAGGCACCGTATTTGTCTTCAGCGACAATACATGGCAACAAGCTTTAAACGAATGCGCAACCCACTCAATCAAGCCCGAAACATCGCTGTCAGAGGAGGCCTTTGAAACAGCTTATCCCAGCCCCGACGCCCTTTGCCAGATCAGCCTCAAAGCGATGTCCGGCCCTTTATTTGGCATCGTCCCAGCCGGTCAACCACTGTTGACAGAGCCAACCTCGGCGCCCTCTGAAACCTCCTTTCTCTATTCAATATCCGCCGTTCGGCCTTTCTCCCATATAACTGTCATGCTCTTACCTGGGATCGTTCTGCCACCAAATACCGCCGCTGCCATCTACTTCGCTTCAGCAACTGATGTTGCTGCTGCCACTGCAACAAGCGAGGCGCCCAATTTCAAGTTTCTGGGCGGCATCGGAACCGGGAAGGAAAGCGCCATCTTCAAGATCAACGCGAGTAGCGCCGATGCCGCCCAGAATACCGGCCGTGTTATCATCGGTATCTCAGTCGAGCCGGCTGAATCAGTAGCTGCACGCATGCAAGAGCTTTCCGCGAACCGGTTATCCAACACGGGCACGGGTGCCTTATCGCCATCCCAGCCATCAACCCAAATCCTGGCCCAGAACATCATCAAAAACGCGTTCAACTTCCTAGCAAGCTTCAGTGGAAGTGCCGGGCCCGGTGGCGTCGAAATGGTGCCACTCAAGGCATTCGAGGAGTGGTGGAAGAAGTTCGAGAGCCGCGTGCGGTCTGATCCGAGTTTCCTCGAGGGACCACAAAATGATTAACCCTCACTCAGTAGTTCAAATCATTATCACATACGTAGTAGCTTTAAAAGATACCAATAAACCAAGTTGTTTTGTTCATGTATGTCGGTACATTGGTACAAGCCGTCTAGTATCTCGTTACTACATCTCGCCGGGAAAGAAATGCGTCGGCGCATGCGAAGCCTGAATCACTCTCATGGAAACCTCGAGTTCAAAAAAAAAGAACAGTCCCGTCTAGTACATGTCCTGCAACATGCCTGGTGAGTTTCAACGCCAAAGAGCTGCGCCCATCCCAGAGTAACCCACAAACTACCATCCCAAAAACGCCGTCTCATGATAGAAAGGTTCCAACGCACAAAATTAAAGGACTGGAAATGAAGAGATAACCCTCGCGCCATCGCCATCCACTAGGTAGACAGGACCAACTGTACAATCCGTTGCGTTGGATAGTAGAAGTCTCCGCCTCTTAATCCTCATCCAAAGGCTTCATGAGTGGACTCTTCATCCTCGTGGGGCTTCCAGCGCGACTTCGACGTCCAGCATTCACCAGGCTTGGAACGAGCCGTTCACGGCTCTCCGTCCTCACCGCCAATCCACCTCTGTCTAGAGAGAAGGGCGGTCGCCCGTCATCGAATCTCTCAATGTTGAGCTTTGGCGTGGCCAAGCCAGAGGAACGCCCAGCTCTTGAGCCTTCGCTGCTGTCAGACTGTTCGTTCTCATCAGAGTCGACGTCGCCTAACTCAAACTGATCTGCATCGCCATCTTCCAATACACGTTCGTATGTTGCCGAAGAGCGCCCGAAAAGCTTGCTGGTGATCGAGAATCCGCGTCCAAACTTCCGAGGGCTGCCGGGACGCCTGTTTCCTCGAAGTGCAGAGGTCATTCTGCCAAACCATCGTGTGCGTCGATCACGCTTTCGGAGAAGAAATCCTACCACTAAGAGAATCAAAATGAAGAGTAAGAGTCCGGAGCCAGACTTTGACTTGGCCTTGTCCAGTAGCTCATCCGCAGTGTCCCAATCATCGTCATCATTACCCCCTGTAGCGATTGGGGAGAATTTGGATCCAGCTGGCTCAAAGTCCATAGCGCCAGGAACATTGCTGCCAAACCCAACCGGCAGTGCACCTCCCTGTGGGGGGACCTGACCAGCAGCGTAGAGCACCATCTTTCCCAGGGTCCAGCTGACCTCAATGCCATCAATTTCATTGACCGGTTGAAAGGGGTCCATGAATCCCTTTTCTTTCACATCGTCAATGGTCCCTTTCGTGACGTTCAAGCCAGGGTTTGGTGTGTGCTCAAGCCCGGGTCGGGGGATTCCAATGCCTTCATACAGTACGTTGATCAACCATGACGCTTTGAAGCAAGCTTCCTGCGCGTTCTTGGCCTTTTGCGTGGCCGACTTCTTCCGCGCCTCGATGCTAGCCTCGATATCTGCCCAGTCGCGAGTGCAGAACTCCACCACATTTTTCTGGTACGTGGCCAGGTCGTATGCCGTTTTGTGGCTCTTGCTGAAAACGCCGTGAGTCGTATGCCAGTACTCGGAAACCCCGACGAAGTGATTCACATCGAAATCAATGCTCGGCACATGCTGGCCGTTCAGGAGACAAGGTTCGTCTTCGCAAGGAGTGTCCTTTCCTAACAGCGGCTCGGTCTGTCGGAGACATTCGTCGAATTGGCCAGTACCGACAAGGGATAGTTCATGAATGGCAACTTTGGTGCTTATAGGATCGCCCGACAGAGAAGACCGCAAGCCAGATGGGAGGCATGGATCGGGGATCTCAAGACTATCCGGGTTGCCGTACTGCTCCTTGAGGCTTTGGACATATCGCTCACGGGCTCGATTTGCGCCGTATCCTAGCCAAGTTGCTGTGAAGACGCGGTGTTCGATAGTCGACCCATCGAGGGTGCGGAGGCGGACAAGCTTCAAGTCGTTTGCATGCTTCTCTGCCTCGGTACTATTTGGAGCGAAAGCAATCTGTGCTGATGCGCCTCCCATATCCAAAAAGCCATACGTGTGATGGCCATTGCCGTGTTTGTGTTTATCGGGATGGTCAAAGCCGCCGAGAAGATAATTTGTGGCAAGCCAGCCGTATAAACCTTCGGTCTCGCCCGATATGACTTGTATATTTGTGTTGCAGTCAGGCAGTGAGAACATCGTGTTTGCCTGCAAATAGGCGCACATGTTGCGAAGGAGGGCTCGTTGCTGATGCTCGGGAAGAAGACGCATGCCGGCGGTGGCCATGAGATAGACAGGAGTGTCGGCGACTTTCTTATCGGGCACTTCTTTGAGGGCTATGTCGATGAGAGACTGGAGGTGTTCGCGACCAATCTCTTCGGGCTTTTCTGCGAAGGATGACACGCCAGGTCGAATCTTTTGACTCGTTTGTAGCTTGATCTTGGGCAGACTGTGCAGTGCGTCAATGGAGGCATGTTTGATGGCCTTGGCGTGGTCCTTCCATTTATAGACATAAAGACGCGTCCCCGAAGAGCCCGCATCGAAGATGATACCGTACCGCCCTGTACGAATGAATTGTTACAGTCAGAATGTCGCTTCTTTGAACAGAGGGTAGATAACACTAAAACGAATCTTCTCTGCAGAACCTACATTTCTTCCCCATTAGTGGCAGCTGGCGCAGTCGGGCTGCGTGATTGAGAATGCCGTGGGTGACGCAAGGGGATTTGCGACGTCGAGGAGAGCGCTATGGCAACCGGATGGTGGATTCCCCGTGGAGGTAGGAGTTGAAATGTCGCTGGGATACGATGAGGTACTGAGCGGCTCTGTCAATTCGTCTAGTTCGCCGACGAAGTGTAGCGTGTAGCCGGTGATTTTACAGGTGGAACGTATTCGAATTTCGAAAGCGAGGCAGCCGCGGCGAGATGCGAAAGGTGTTGGTACAATCAGAAGCGAATAAGTCCAGTGATGGGATTAAAAACAAAGGACAACGAAGAATGGCTGCTAAAGTTGAAGATGATTTGTGTCAACAGATGATTTGCGTAGGTTTGAAGCGAGCGTCGGCCATCCTGGAGGTTGTCAGGAGAGATGTAAAGAGTAAAATAAGTTGGGAACTGATTGCTCGATTGATGTACGGAGTAGTCGTGCAGCTTGTCCAGGGGGGGCGGAGCCAAGGCGGATTGCGTGGGAACGGGGAGTCTGGGAACGACCTTCAGTTTGGACCGGACTGGACGCTGGTTATGCCAGGGATTGGTGCTCGCACTTAGACTGGCGTGGAAAAGTGTAGGCTTGATTAAAGTGGAGTTTTCTGTCGAGGGAGGGATGCGGATGGAGACGACGCAGACAGGAACAAACTTGCTTATTAGGCAGGAAGAGAACAGGATGTGGAAAAGTGCAACACAAGACTGTCTGTCACTGTGGTGGACTCGTGTTGGATTACTGAGGCAACGTACTATGTAGACAGGAGACAACCCCAGCGACAGTGGCAGGCCGGGCCAAATCTCGGACAGGTACAGGCACGGGCTCGGGTCCAGAAGCCGCTTGGCGTGGAATGATAAGATGGTGGTGGACTGGTGGTTGCAGCACTGGGCTGGTCCTCAAACGGAAGGATACGTAACCATCTGATGTCTGCTATGATTGGCCATGGTCGAGGTCATTCCCGCGTGAGGTACCTATATGAGAATATTGGCCGTCAAGATACTTGTGAACGTCCCGGCTGCGTTTAGCTTTCTCACCTTCAAGCTGGCTAGCTGGGTGGGCAGTGCCACTTGAGCAGCAGTTATTTTTATTCTTCTTCATCGGCGAACCCTTTGTCGTGCTTTCCACTTCCTTGCATTCAGAGGCACGATGGGCTGGCAATGTCTCCGACATCACCTTGGGTAATGCTCGGGTTGCTCGCTCCCTTACTCTCTGGATCTGCTCCTGGCAATCCTGACAAGGATGAAAAGAGACACTGCAATCGCGATCAGCGCCCTTGCACCAGCACTCGCAGTCTATCCGTACAGTACGTGCCTGATAACAGTGAAGGTCAGGGTTGACCCCAAATATGGTAGGTTTAACCAATGGTTAGTAGGGGCCCTCCCCCCCTTTCCCCAGTCTCACTGCCGCTATTCGCCATCGCCTCTGTATGGCCTGTGCACCGTAAGAATTCCCTGAGGAGGCACTGAGTAGGGGACAGGTGTGGGTCGACGCTACACTGACGCAGCGTCGTACTCATGCACATAGGCACCCAGTACGCAGTACGTACAGTGATGGTGCACGGCAACACAGCACGGATGCTATGCAGTACCATAGTATATCATTGGAACCCGGACTTGGCGTATCAGATTGGCTAGAGGGATTCCCACGTCGCCCGCTTTCAATCGCAATGTTCCATCCAAATTGCTTTTGTCACGTACTATCCGCCTCAAGTCTTGTGAGGCTGCCACACTGTGTCGCCCATCTCCGCGCTTTACTGCATACATATCCGTACGTCGCTGTATCAAGTTGAGACAAGCCTACGGCAGCCGAAGGTACGCGATTGATAGACCACCATTGAAGCCAGTTTCGCCCTTCTGGTCTGGGTTCCTGCCGTCTTCGGCTTGGTCCGTTTGTCGCGGACTTGACTGCCGTATGTACGGGTTAGAGTTGCCCCCTTACACCTATTGCAAACTGCAAGATAATCAGTGGTGTATTGCTCTACGCCATGACTGATATTTGTGGTTTTGTCGAGTTGGGGGATAACTCGTCCAACAGGTCGCTGCTGGTATGTTCTTGATGTCAATTTTTTATTTACCGTTCCCGATCGCGATTCATACATGACTAACTCGTATCCTAGTCCGTTTTCCTTGTCTTCTCCTTCTTTCTTACCTTCTCCCCCCCCCACACCACCACAAAAAAAAAAACCTTCACTTTTGCCTACCAGCCCCTCTGTCATTTCATCCCAGCATTCATCCGCTCTTGTGCCCTTAGTGCCCTTCTCCTGCCGACAATGACACTCGATGCCACCGAGCGCCGATGTTCAGTCTAACGTCATCTGCGGCAAACCTACACAGGTTGACAAGGACCTGGGCACTCGTAGCTGTTCGCGCCACAACCGCGCTGCCCGCTGTCCGTGTCTCATGTCATCGCTCGTAGTTGGGCACTGCCTTACGGCATGGGAATGGGATGAGAGCCCGCAGCCGCCCACCGTAGTCCAAGCTTGTCAATTCCCAAGCGCCTGGTACACTGTTCGAAGCCAGCAGGCTTAGAGCTTCCAGTCCATTCCGTTTGTTTCGTCTCTCGTGCAGCATCATATTTGAGCGTCACCCTTTCTGTGGCTAATATGTCTTGCGATCGCAATGCCAGCCACGGGTTAATGTCCCGGTTGCCAGAGCCATTTGTTGCTGTGACTCTCGCCAGGGAACTATCTAGCACGCCTCACATCCGTCGTGTTCGTCCCACGACGTAACACAGCTGTGGTTGATCACGTACTTCAGGGCTCTTTGTCTGCGTGATCGTTACCTGTCGAGATGATAAATTGATCTCCTAGACAGGCATGATAGTAAGCGTTGTTCTCAACCCCCATCAAGCACCTGTAGTCTCTCATTTGCTGATTACAATAAGAGTGTACCAACCTACTATAGACTAATTTGCATACATCGCCATACTTGCTACTCAAGTGATGTCATCTGCAAAGAGCTTCCAAAATTCCTGGCCTTCTCACGACAACTGCGACTCTATGTCTTTGGGCAACTGAGTCGTCTCCCAAAGTTCGCAAGTCGAGATGGAAGAACCGGTCATCGCTTCCACTCGCCTGCTCGCTCATAGTCGCTTTGTTCCGTCACTTATCGGACACCACACGTCATGCCTTATGGTCGTATTATTCACATGCTAGTCAGGGGTCCGCAAGCAGAAGGGACCAGAACTGGACGGCTGGCAACTGTGCCTAGCCATTAGCAGGGCGTGGGAGGCGG
Source organism: Colletotrichum gloeosporioides (assembly GCF_011800055.1). Taxonomy (NCBI): domain Eukaryota; kingdom Fungi; phylum Ascomycota; class Sordariomycetes; order Glomerellales; family Glomerellaceae; genus Colletotrichum; species Colletotrichum gloeosporioides. Next base: position 241,169 of record NW_025544737.1, on the reverse strand, counting down.
CTGAGGCTATTTGCATACCTTTGTGATGTGGTGTGACTTCTCTAGGCTCCGCTGGTTCGTTACCAGTCTGGCTGGCCCTAATCCCAGCAGACAGGCCAACCCCCAATCCGCGGCTCCGTACTGAGGCGTGATTTCGTTGGGCTGTGTAACCATTATGGGGGTTAGAAAACCCACGGGTTAATGGCGTTCCAGCAGGCAGTCTGGATGCCGTTGACAGCCTATAAGCACGGCCACTATCGAAACTTTGTCCTTTGGATGCTCCGCGTGGGGTTTGCGGTATACCCACTATTCAAGTCAGAGGCAATTCCCAATATACCGGCGGAAGTCGGACTAACCGGGGGTAGGGCCAGGCCTGGACCACGGTTCCTCTTCCCGAGACGCAACGGAGCTATACTGTCTGTAGACCCTAATCGGACCCGCGTGGCGTTGGGGATCAAGGTATGTAGGCTCCTGTTGATGTTCGCAGAGATCCTGTGTTGTGTTTCGACCTGGACCAAGAAGCTGGAAGTCGACGGCATCTGATGCGGCAGCCTCGACTTGGCCCATTTCGACTCTCTGCTTGACCTTGTCGTACAAGTCCTGAACTTGGTTAAGTCTGTGACACTTGTCCTTGTAAAGCTTCCCCAGCTCTTCATACTTCCTGCGCAAGTCACTATAGTCGAGAATCTGTGCTGTTCTGAAATTAATTCGTGCAATCAGGAGGCGGGGCATCATACTCCAGATTGCGTACCTTGCAACCTTTCCTGCAAGGTTTCCTTTTCTTCGATCACTTCGCTGATCGCACTTTGGTGCCTTCTTTCCATTGTCTTGAGCTGGGCAGTCATTTTCTTGACGGTTTGGCGCTGGAAAACGCTACGCGACGTCAGCAATGTTGTCCTTTGGGGAGACAACGGACGCACTCCTCTTGGCTTGTTTGGTATGCCCAGAAGCTCAACGCTCTCCCGGTGCATTCCATGACTACAGTTGGACTCAGTCCACTCAGAACACTAGTTTTGTAATCCTCGGTCAAGTTCAAATTGGCCAGGACAGCGTCATCTGGTCCTTGGAGCCCAGTCCGACAGGCTGGGCATTTTCTCTGACGGTCGGAGACTGGGCCTGAGAGACCATGTCTGGCGGCACACTCGACGCAAAATATGTGACTTTTCACATCATCAGAGTATGAGCTTCCTCGTCCTTTCCCACTTTTGCTTGATGGGTTAGGTCGGCTCACCTGCAAGTAGTGACTAACGCCTGTTGCCCAACCTCCCTCCGGCACTCTCTTACATTGCATCTAAGTGGATGCTCCATTGGGTCGTTCGGTTAGGGTCGTATGGCAAGAATAGGCTGCAAAAGCTTCGATGTTGGTGCGGCGACGACACTCTGGCAATTGCTGGCCGATAAGACGAATCCGTTCTTCGCCCGTGAACTAGACGCAGCTTTGAAATTTATGACACCCGGGAGGGCGTCGGAGAAAATTTACCAACGCGACGCTAGCATCAACGATTCCCTGCTTCGCAAAAGGGAACCAGAATGCGCGAGGGGAAGGAGGAACGAGTGCCAGCAAGTGGCAGGTGAGGTCGATTCCAACATTCCGTATGGGTGCAGGTGTGGATGCAATTGCAGGTGCAAGTGCAAGGCTGGAGGGAGCTCGAGGCTGCCCGGTTCATCCATTGAAGAACGTTGGGTTGCTGAAAGTCACTGCCTAGTGCAGTGTCCTCCCGTTTGTCACACACCCGACGACATGCTGAATGACGTGCGTCCACGTCTTGTATCGAAACATGGCTGGTGAAGAGTGAGAGTAGCAATTATATCCGTTTTCTCTCTCGCCACACCCGCTTATAGCCCTTGCTTGGTGAGTAATCATTGCGTGAGACACAACACCTGGGATCGGTGTTGGAGTCTGGGAGATTTCGGCTGATGCTGGCATGTTCGGAAGGTTGGTTGTGGGGCCGTCGCCGGAGCCTGAAGTCCAGACGTCTCCGCAGCACGGGGTGTTGGGGTTCATCGCTACGGAGTACATGTCTCAGGTAGGTACTAAAGGAAGTGCCAGGACACGCTGGTCGGATCCGGATGATTCGCCGATCCGTGGCAGATGGTCTTGAATCAACGCCCGGATAACATCGCAGTCACTCCACTTCGTCTGCTGCCGTTCAGACATCGCAACGCAAACGCAGTTACACCCACATCAGCCGGTATCTCGGGCCTACGCACACACAAAACCATGCCCAACATTCCATCTCGTGCTCGTAGTCATGGACGCGTATTTGTACTTTTCTTACACTTTGTCCATCGTGCAAAACTCTTCTACAGCGCTTCCCTGCATTGCATAGACTGGCTAATTCTTGTCAGACGGTTGCCGCAACTTGCCAGTGAGACTCGAGCTGGACAAAGCGCATGGATCATGGGATAACTAGGTGTGGGGTGATTCACTGCCGGGCAAGCAAAAATCGATGCGGCCCGACATTCCAAACAACCATCGGGTGGTCCTCCACTTTCACATTTATCCGCCCAATTGCAACGATATCCTCCAGAGACCTGTACATCCGCCTGCGCGCCCTAAAATGTTTCCTGCATGACCAGACTCTGACCAAGGAATGCTGTTACTTCTAACCGGATGATCTGGGATTATGGCCGCGTGCCCTTTGACTCTAACTGTGGAATCTCAGCTCCCCCACCTAAATTACGTCTAGGCGTATCCGTTCACCCTGCGAAGTGTGCTGCGGGCTTTACATTCGCACTCTTGCTCCATTCCTCAGATATGTCCGGCTTAGCTGTTTAACACGTGCCAATATTGCCCTCTGCTGTTCCAACCGTCTCCCTCGGCCCCTCAACTACTACGTCAATATGCTCGGATTGCTCACTTGTTCATCTTGCATACCAATGTCTAGCGCCCATGCAATGATAACTAAAGCTGCCAGCAAGTCTAAAGCTACCAGCAAGTCTGCCTACAGCTTTGTCGTATGACGCTGTCCCAACAACTAGTCATGGCACATTTCCATGACAGAGACTGTCTTCTCCTCACATCAAGGAAATGCCTTCTTTGGATATATCGGTGCATAGTCTCGGGTGGCACCAGGCCGAAAATCCAGTCACTATCCGTAGATTGGGTAGAGCTGGCCGTGGTTTATGGTTGGTTATCTTATGGTAAAATTACCTCTTAGCTGGCATCCCCAGTGTCAGTGTTCACGTGTACATTCATCATCGTGGTCCTCGCCTTCATGGTGCCATGGGATTATCTACGATGGTTAACTCCCGAACACTACTCTCCGTGGTCAACTGTTCATCTCGTAGAGGAAAACGCCGTAGTAGTATAATATGCAAATATGTCAGTATCTATCTATATAGCTACTACGGCTGTTTGCCCAGCTGGCCAGCGTCCTCGACGTCGTCGATAGCCAATGCCGGGTTTTCACGTCAGACCTGAGGTCAAAAAGGGAATTATGTACAGAGAAAGAGAGAGTCATACGAATAGAGAAGGAAAAAAGACATCTCAGAGGCTTGCCCCTTTAGGGGCCGAAGAAGTTACTATCCATCGGCGCGGCCTGGCCACCTATCATGCCGTACTCCATGCTCATCATCTGCTCATTGACGTGATATGGGGCAAATTCCACGCCCTGATCAGGACTGTGACCCCAATACATACCGTCTAGGTCCCAGAGACCGTGCTGGTCAAGCATGCCCATTATGCCCATCCCTTCCGGCTCCAGCCCGATGGGTGACATATGCAGCTCCGTCTCGGTCATCAGTAAGCCCTGCTCATCTCCGATAGCTTGCAAAGGGCTTTCTGACCGCATTGAGGGTTGTCTAGACGCATCATACATTCGCCACACCACCTCGCGGCTTCGGCGTGCTGCCAGGGACCAGTCCTCCATAGCCTCGAGAAGATTCAGGATCGTCTCGATCTGCTGGTGCCACTCGGGAACGCGTGGGCTATTCCACTGCCAGAACACACTCACAAGTGGTATCATGGCAGCCTGGTAGAGGAACCATACAGCGTTCCATCCGGACATTTGATTCCGAGTCCATTCTCGCGCAATGTCCTCGATCGTCTGCTTGGCGAGCTCGCGGCATGTCTCAACAGCGTCAACATCTTGCTCTGCGACTTGGGAGGAAGCGACGCTGCTGGCAATGCTGAGCAGGACTGGTCGATGGAGAAGCATGCGGAGGTTTTGATAACGCCACTTCATAATACACCTGGCCATGTACAGTGGCTCTGCACATGGATCCGTCGTCCTCAACAACCACGGCAGATTGCCATACCAGTTGACCAGCTGACCGTCCAGATTGCAGCGATCTTCTTCCCGCAGTAAAGGAGATATTGCCAAGATGTCTTGTATCTGAGTGGCTATCTTGCAGAACTTGATATTCTCGATCAGGGGCAGAATACCGGCGTGGTGAGCAGAGTCTCGGGCCTACAAGGTCAACTGTTAGCTCCTTTACCACGCTTGCGACGGCACTTGTTCGGTCACTAACTTGGTTGATCCCAAACTCCGGGGGCCGAATGTTGATCGCGGGCCCCCAACGACCAAATGATGGCCGGCCCATCGTAGTTGTAGCCCAAGTGTCAAGACAGAACAAGCTCCACCACGTACGACGACGGGTTTCGGCAGCAGCAATGTCACTGGATCCCTGCGCCAGGCTCTCGCGATGAAGGCCAAGAGCACTCGCCATTCTAATCGCCGCACCAAGAACAGCGTTTGCCATGTTGGGCCTGTTGATATAGTGAAGATAGTAACCGCCAATTAGAGCCAAGGCCTGAACACTCTCAATGTGGCTACTTCCAAAGGCATCTATTGGAAGATGCTCCATGGCCCTGTTGTAATAGTTGATGTGATTGTAATCGTCCGACTTCATGGCCACGACACTGCCCATGGCAAAAACCATGTTGAGCAGAGCCAGCCATGGTGCGTCAAATCGCTGGCCTTCGAGGTAGTCAGCACGGAACGAAGCTTCATCCAGCATGGGGACGAAAACATGGATGCGCTTGAAGTAGGCATCAATGAGGGTCTGTCCTTTCCACGACCAGGGAATGCGTTGAGTGTCCTTGGATATGGTGCCCCTTACTCGCGTAGTCGGGAAGTTGTGAGTGACTTCGACGCTGTGGAGCGGGGTGGTGAGAGAATTTCGCAGCGCGGGCTGAACTTTCAGCAAACACATTAGGGCTGCCTTGATTGACGAGGCGCCCAGGTAGGATGATTGTCGATCCACAGATAGGGAGAGTGCGTTGACGTCGTCGGCTTCAATGGGAATGGGGTCACGGCCACGGCGTTCCTCATCCCACTCAACGTTCCGCCCCGGCATCAATTCAAGACTGGGAAGGCCCTGCTCAGAGCCTGAGCAGACAGAAGACTCGAGCTCTTGGGAGAGAGGAGACGCATGGAGAGGGGGGGAGGGAAGCGCGGTTGGGGTGTCATGAACGGGTCGTTCGAGGAGGCTCAGTAGCCCCTGGCGAGAGAGCGGCAGCAGAGATGGGACGTCTTGGCTTGGGAACAGGCGCTTCAAGATGGAGCGGCACTCTTCGAGGGACTGTGACAGCGCCTCGAGGGTCTTCCTCGAAGGAATGACGCGTTGCCTGTGCTTGTCATAGAAGCACCTTTTCGGCGCACGGCTCGAGAGGCATTGGCCGCATGGCTGTTGTCCATCGCAGCGGCTAAGATAGAGTCAGATGGGTTCCAAATTGGTAGGTCTGGGCATCAATGCTCACATTTTTCGCCTCTTGCATTCGGCACATGCATGTGGGGTGGTGATTCGCTTAGAGCCCGTCGAGCCAGGTGTTTTCCCGTTGTCTTGGGGCTCATTTGAGGGTTTTCGCGGCGTGACACCCTGGACTGAGGTACGCGACTTGAGCAACGATCTAGAGGGAACGGGTGTGGACGTATAATGAACATGTACTTACAAGTATGGAACATGCCACCTTGGTTAGGAACTGGAATTGAAGGCGCCATGCTCACCGCCGGCGACGAATGCTTCTTGCTTTGGAGTATCCGATGTAAGGAAGCCGTTCAGCTTGAGGGCCGCGAGAAGAGGCAAAGAGAAAACCCCCGAGATAGTAAGTAGTACAGCTCTGGGAGACCTGCCTCGGTCGTTGCCTGCTGAGGGAGTAAGAGGTTCGTTTGTGTGGAGTGAAGGCACTGGATGAACGGTTGGATCAAGTCGGTTGACCCCAAATCTTATATATTAACAAGAGAAGCTAGTCGAGGAAAACCGGAAGACGCACGAGAAGTCCGGCAGCTATTCAGAGGACCGCCAGATCAGCAACATTAGGTGTGGAGAAGGTTGTCAGGGGTATATGTGAGCATGTATGACGAAGAAGGGCGATGGAACATTAATGCCGTGTCGGCTGGCCGGGTTCGGGCGAGTAAACCAAGGCTTAGAGGTGAACTTGGACGAACTGGCTTGTGGGAGGCACCCTTCGGGGCTTAGCCGGGGTGGAAGAAGATGGGGACGGGACAGGGATTAATCTAGGCCAATATTAGCTGGGCCAGCCGAAGCGGTTGAATGCTGTATATTTGTTCCGGAACAGCGACGATGCGTGACCATGTCGTAGGGGGACGATCCACCTTATTGGCCGCGTAGGCGTTGCTAAAGATGTGCGGTAGCCATCACGGCTTGCGAGGTGGGTTAAAATGGTGGTGTGTTGTTACCAGGTCTGGTCGCCCAAGATACTTGGCTATTCTCTTGCGACGGCTGGCTGTGACGGCACAAAGCGCATGTACGATGTTTGGCATCGCTCGTCTTGAGTTGCCTGGTACGGGTTGTACGGATTCATGAACACAGTTGGGTATGGCTGTGAGTGTTTAATATCAGATGCGGAGAAGAAGGGTACGTAGGTGTAGAAAATGTGGTTGGGTCCACTCGATGGAAAGTCGGAAAGTCGGTTGAAGAGCTGATTGGGGCTTGCAAACCTGGAGAAGCTGGAGCAGCGAACATTCGTTCGCATGATCAGGCGTGTGAGGGGCAAAAAAAAAAAAAAAAAAAAAAAAAGGGCGGNGGGGGGGGGGGGGGGAAAAAAAAAAAAAAAAAAAAAAAAAAGGGCCGGAAAAGAGAGAGAGGGTGTTTGGAAGGACATGAAGGGGACTGACTCTAAGCCGGGAAAGGCAACAGCCACTTGATGAGACCACCTCCTGCCAGGTGGAGAGGGGTGGTAAGGTGATAGTGAGGGGAATCTCAGACAGGCTACCTTAGGTACCTACCTGACCTACCCGATGGCACCGGCGATGCGATGTGATGAATTTGCCCTTGACAGCCGTTAACCATTCACTGGTGGGGAAATCTCAATCGGGCGGGGCCGTGGCCCTTGGGGCGGAACACCACGACGACACTACGGCCCACGGATACCTGTGCTTGATTACCTTACCTAAGGTAACTTAAGGTCAGGCTGCCCCATACTTTCCGCCGTCCGAAGCGAAGTAAGGTAGGTACACTGGGTACCTTGCTGAGCGCTGACGGGACCTCGGGACCTGACAGGACCTGACCTGGTGAGGTTCCCCAGGCACTATGTATTTCCGTCCCTCCGCCTCCACCCCCCATAAGGCACGTACTACCTACCTTGAGGGGGGGTGTGTATAATAGCAGGCGAAGGTTATACCTCTATAGGTAGTTATACTAAAATTAGGATAGTATACTAGTAGTATAGTAAAAGTTAATTATAACATAAAGATAACCTATTTTTTTTTATTTAATTTCCCTAGTTTTTTTTTAATTATTTTCATAATTTAAACTATAAGATCACTTTTATATAAATTACTCTATAAAAATTAAGTTACTCTATCTATATAGTAAAAATAATAATAAAGGGAAGAAATAGATTAAGAAAGGTATTAGTATTAAGAGCTTTGAATAGCTTATAGTAGGCCCTATTAGCATAAGTATAAGCATATTTAGGGGCGTAGTATATACGCCTATATAGTATAAGGTTATAGATAGGCTTATATTATAATAAAAAGTAATAATTCTAAGTATTTATAAGTATTTAATTATATAGATAATAATAAGGGA